>NC_134364.1:130321358-130384747 GCF_048569485.1 Anomaloglossus baeobatrachus
CACTGGGGGGCAGCGGTCTCTTCCCCCCCCACCCCCCCCCCCCCTCAGCACTTTAACCCCTTCTTGTCGCTGACATGCAGGTGGCTGAAGACAGCCAGGCAGAAGTGAGCGGCTGAGATGGAGTATGTGGTAAGCGCAGGTCCACGTCTTGTCCTGGTGTCCGGTGGTGGTCTCTGTGCAGTTACTTTGGTGGAGGGCTCCTGCTGATGAGTACCCCTGTACTGATGCAGTGATATTGGGGCGCCCGCTGCCTTCTCTCATCAGTCACAGCCATGCCTGTGTCTGCAGGCTGCACGTCACCGCGAGCTGTCCTGGGATTTGTAGTTCTTCTGGGTTTGCTGTAAGTGCAGGGAAAGTCATAGTCACACAGTGCTGGTGTCCGTCAGCGCAGCGCCCCCTGTGCTGGGGTCCAGGAGCTGCGGGGGCAGTGTCCACTCCCGGCTGCCTCTGATGTATTCCCACAGATGAGCGGCCTCCGTCCTCGGCCTCCCTTCCTGTGTGCAGCTTCCAGTCCTAATGTGGGGGAAGATGGCAGGAAGCAGAGTCCCAGGAGAGCGCCTAATAAATAAGCCGTGCGGGCGGTGTGAGCGCTGAGTGGGGGGGGTGAGGGTGAGCACTGAGGGAACACACGGCGGTGAGTGCTGAGTGGGGGGGGCACGGGGGTGAGCGCTGAGTTGGGGGGGCCACACGGGGGTGAGCACTGAGTTGGGGGGGGCCACACGGGGGTGAGCACTGAGTTGGGGGGGGGCCACACGGGGGTGAGCGCTGAGTTGGGGGGGGCCACACGGGGGTGAGCGCTGAGTTGGGGGGGGGCCACACGGGGGTGAGCGCTGAGTTGGGGGGGGGCCACACGGGGTGTGAGCGCTCAGTTGGGGGGGGGGCCACACGGGGGGTGAGCGCTCAGTTGGGGGGGGGGGCCACACGGGGGTGAGCGCTCAGTTGGGGGGGGGGCCACACGGGGGTGAGCGCTCAATTGGGGGGGCACACGGGGGTGAGCGCTGAGTTGGGGGGGGGGGGCACACGGGGGTGAGCGCTGAGTTGGGGGGGGGGGCACACGGGGGTGAGCGCTGAGTTGGGGGGGGGGGCACACGGGGGTGAGCGCTGAGTTGGGGGGGGGCACACGGGGGTGAGCGCTGAGTTGGGGGGGGGGCACACGGGGGTGAGCGCTGAGTTGGGGGGGGGGCACACGGGGGTGAGCGCTGAGTTGGGGGGGGGGCCACACGGGGGTGAGCGCTGAGTTGGGGGGGGCACACGGGGGGTGAGCGCTGAGTTGGGGGGGGGCCACACGGGGGTGAGCGCTGAGTTGGGGGGGGGCCACACGGGGGTGAGCGCTGAGTTGGGGGGGGGGGCACACGGGGGTGAGCGCTGAGTTGGGGGGGGGGGCACACGGGGGTGAGCGCTGAGTTGGGGGGGGGGGCACACGGGGGTGAGCGCTGAGTTGGGGGGGGGGGGGCACACGGGGGTGAGCGCTGAGTTGGGGGGGGGGGCACACGGGGGTGAGCGCTGAGTTGGGGGGGGGGGGCACACGGGGGTGAGCGCTGAGTTGGGGGGGGGGGCACACGGGGGTGAGCGCTGAGTTGGGGGGGGGGGCACACGGGGGTGAGCGCTGAGTTGGGGGGGGGGGCACACGGGGGTGAGCGCTGAGTTGGGGGGGGGGGGGCACACGGGGGGTGAGCGCTGAGTTGGGGGGGGGGGGGGGGCACACGGGGGTGAGCGCTGAGTTGGGGGGGGGGCCACACGGGGGTGAGCGCTGAGTTGGGGGGGGGGCCACACGGGGGTGAGCGCTGAGTGGGGGGGGGGGCACACGGGGTGAGCGCTGAGTGGGGGGGGGCACACGGGGGGGAGCGCTGAGTTGGGGGGGGGCACACGGGGGAGCGCTGAGTTGGGGGGGGGCACACGGGGGGGGAGCGCTGAGTTGGGGGGGGGCACACGGGGGGGGGAGCGCTGAGTTGGGGGGGGGCACACGGGGGGGAGCGCTGAGTTGGGGGGGGGCACACGGGGGTGGAGCGCTGAGTTGGGGGGGGGCACACGGGGGGGGAGCGCTGAGTTGGGGGGGGGCACACGGGGGGGGGGAGCGCTGAGTGGGGGGGGGGGCACACGGGGGGGGGGAGCGCTGAGTGGGGGGGGGCACACGGGGGGGGGGAGCGCTGAGTGGGGGGGGCACACGGGGGGGGGAGCGCTGAGTGGGGGGGGGGCACACGGGGGGGGAGCGCTGAGTGGGGGGGGGAGCGCTGAGTGGGGGGGGGGCACACGGGGGGGGAGCGCTGAGTGGGGGGGGGCACACGGGGGGGGAGCGCTGAGTGGGGGGGGCACACGGGGGGGGAGCGCTGAGTGGGGGGGGGCACACGGGGGGGAGCGCTGAGTGGGGGGGGGGCACACGGGGGGGAGCGCTGAGTGGGGGGGGCACACGGGGGTGAGCGCCCCGGTCCTCTCTATGTATCTCCACCATTAGCGGGGGGCTGCTCTGGGGCCAGGACTACCCCCCCTATCCTCTCTATATGTAGACGCTGGTGAATGAATCATTAGCTTGCATTACAGTGCAATGACCCCAGGCCGCTCTCCATCTGCTATAGTGAGTGTTGTAGTCTGCCTGCTCACCACTAGGGGGGGTGAGATATATACACACAGGTCCTCTGGCTGCGGCTGGTGCGGGGTTAATGGTTTCCATGACAGCAGGAAGCTGCGCCCCAGTGTCAGTGTGACGATGCCACCTCTGGCAGTGATGTGACCTTGTGCATTAGATGGCTAGCTCCGCAGGCGGGGGTCACGTGCCGTGTGAGCCGGGGGTGCAGGAAATGAGCGGGTGCCTTCCTGTGAGTCAGCACAGTGCCTGCCATTGGCCGGCCGCCTCTCCTCCAGGGAGCACTCGCTCTGCTCCATTCATAGCCAGCCGCAGGGATGGAGGGACGCGGCTGATCCGTCCTGACCTCTCCTCCCGGCACGTCTTCCTTCCGCTGGGTGGGATAGGAAGGGACTGGGATGGGGTCCTGCTTTACACTGCTGTCTCTCTCCTGTGAATTGCCGGACACCATGGATCACAGAGGGATGTGTAACCGGCCGAGCTCTGGGGGGCTGTGACTGCCGTCCTCCTGGACTCTGCAGAGTACAAGCTGCCGGCGGGCATCATGGATCTGTTGCCCAAAACCAAGTACAATCACCTCCGTAACGAGTCTGTGAGCTCGGCGGAGGATGCCCCGGGCACCGGGCCCCCCACTCCCTCAGTGGATCTCATGGAGTCCCTGCCCAGCTCCTCCTCTTCCTCTTCCCTGGCCCCCATGCTGAACCTGGCAGAACTTTCCTCCGAGTCCGAGGACAGCCCCACCACCCTCTGCTCCTTCTTCCCCAAAATGGCCAACCTGAAACTTTCCAATCCTGCCAATCTGCTGAGCCTCCGCGGCTTCTCGTCCGGGCCGGGGAAGGAGACGGGCAGCCCCGGGGAGCGGCGGATGGCACGGACAGCCTGGACTCAGGGAGGACTTTCACTGTTTTCTCCCAGGATATGAACAAACTCAGCTGCGGGGAGGAAAGCGCGAGTGGAAGGAGGGCAGCTGGCCGGAGACGAGTGGACCCGCCACGGCAGCTTCGTCAACAAGCCCACCCGCGGATGGCTGCACCCCGACGACAAAGTGATGGGTCCCCGGGGTCCCCTACCTCGTCCGGGTAAGCGCCCCCCATGTACAGGCCTGTCACTGCACCCCCAAACCACAGCCCCCCCCTGTATACACTGCGTATACTGAGCCCCCTGTATACACAGCGTATACTGCACCCCCAAACCATAGCCCCCTGTATACACAGCGTATACTGCACCCCCCAAACCATAGCCCCCTGTATACACAGCGTATACTGAGCCCCCAAACCACAGCCCCCCCCTGTATACACTGCATATACTGAGCCCCCTGTATACACAGCGTATACTGCACCCCCAAACCACAGCCCCCCCCTGTATACACTGCATATACTGATCCCCCTGTATACACAGCGTATACTGCACCCCCAAACCACAGCCCCCCTGTATACACTGCGTATGCTGCGCCCCCTGGATACACTGCGTATGCTGCGCCCCCTGGATACACTGCGTATGCTGCGCCCCCTGGATACACTGCGTATGCTGCGCCCCCTGGATACACTGCGTATGCTGCGCCCCCCTGGATACACTGCGTATGCTGCGCCCCCCTGGATACACTGCGTATGCTGCGCCCCCCTGGATACACTGCGTATGCTGCGCCCCCCCTGGATACACTGCGTATGCTGCGCCCCCCTGGATACACTGCGTATGCTGCGCCCCCCTGGATACACTGCGTATGCTGCGCCCCCCTGGATACACTGCGTATGCTGCGCCCCCCTGGATACACTGCGTATGCTGCGCCCCCCTGGATACACTGCGTATGCTGCGCCCCCCCTGGATACACTGCGTATGCTGCGCCCCCCTGGATACACTGCGTATGCTGCGCCCCCCTGGATACACTGCGTATGCTGCGCCCCCCTGGATACACTGCGCCCCTCCTGTGGACGCTGTGGCTGCGCTGGCCCCCGCCCCTCCTGTGGCTGCTGCGCTGGCCCCCGCCCCTCCTGTGGCTGCTGCGCTGGCCCCCGCCCCTCCTGTGGCTGCTGCGCTGGCCCCCGCCCCTCCTGTGGCTGCTGCGCTGGCCCCCGCCCCTCCTGTGGCTGCTGCGCTGGCCCCCCGCCCCTCCTGTGGCTGCTGCGCTGGCCCCCGCCCCTCCTGTGGCTGCTGCGCTGGCCCCCGCCCCTCCTGTGGCTGCTGCGCTGGCCCCCGCCCCTCCTGTGGCTGCTGCGCTGGCCCCCGCCCCTCCTGTGGCTGCGTTGACGCCGCCTCCTCTCTTGCAGTATATGGGCTGGCCCCCGCCCCTCCTGTGGCTGCTGCGCTGGCCCCCCGCCCCTCCTGTGGCTGCTGCGCTGGCCCCCGCCCCTCCTGTGGCTGCTGCGCTGGCCCCCCGCCCCTCCTGTGGCTGCTGCGCTGGCCCCCGCCCCTCCTGTGGCTGCGCTGACGCCCCCTCCTCTCTTGCAGTATATGGGCTGTGTGGAGGTTCTGCAGTCGATGCGGGCTCTGGACTTCAGCACTCGGACACAGGTGACACGGTAAGGGCCACAGGTGATGTGACTGGGGGAGGGGAGGCAGCGGCTGTGCTATATAGTGTATATGTCACTGTGTGATGTCTCCCCGCACAGAGAAGCCATCAGCCTGGGTGTCCGATGCTGTGCCCGGAGCTAAGGGGAGCTCTGCGAAGACGGAAGGTAAGGATCCGCTATCGAGGCTGTATACAGCTGCCTACCTCTGTATATCAGCTCCAGCGCCTTACTACAGCACTGCTATATCCGCCATATTGCAGCCATTGTGAGAGGAGGATGATGGGAGTGCTGGTGATGGGTGGAGGGGTCTGACCAGGGATGCTGGAATCCTGTCATTCATCACTATCCGTCTCCACAGACCGGGGGGCCGCTCTCTGAACTCCATCCTGGGGAAGTGTAACCTGAAGTTTGCAGGCATGCCCATCACTCTGACCGTGTCCACCAGCAGCCTCAACCTCATGGCATCTGACTGCAAGCAGGTGAGGAGGTGGACATGTGGTGGGGGGTATGTAGAGGGAGCGGATGGACCAGGTGTGGGGGGTGGGTATGTAGAGGGAGCGGACGGACCAGGTGTGGGGGGTGGGTATGTAGAGGGAGCGGACGGACCAGGTGTGGGGGGGGTGGGTATGTAGAGGGAGCGGACGGACCAGGTGTGGGGGGTGGGTATGTACAGGGAGCTGACGGACCAGGTGTGGGGGGTGGGTATGTAGAGAGAGCAGACGGACCAGGTGTGGGGGGTGGGTATGTAGAGGGAGCGGATGGACCAGGTGTGGGGGGGTGGGTATGTAGAGGGAGCGGACGGACCAGGTGTGGGGGGTGGGTATGTAGAGGGAGCCGACGGACCAGGTGTGGGGGATGGGTATGTAGAGGGAGCGGACGGACCAGGTGTGGGGGGTGGGTATGTAGAGGGAGCGGATGGACCAGGTGTGGGGGGTGGGTATGTAGAGGGAGCGGACGGACCAGGTGGTGGGGGTGGGTATGTAGAGGGAGCGGACAGACCAGGTGTGGGGGGTGGGTATGTAGAGGGAGCGGATGGACCAGGTGTGGGGGGGTGGGTATGTAGAGGAGCACAGACAAGGAGTGGGGGTATGTAGAAGGGAGGAGATGGACCAGGTGTGGGGGGTGGGTATGTACAAGGGAGCGGATGGACAAGGTGTGGGGGGTGGGTATGTAGAGGGAGCGGACGGACCAGGTGTGGGGGGTGGGTATGTAGAGAGAGCAGACGGACCAGGTGTGGGGGGTGGGTATGTAGAGGGAGCGGATGGACCAGGTGTGGGGGGTGGGTATGTAGAGGGAGCGGACGGACCAGGTGTGGGGGGTGGGTATGTAGAGGGAGCAGACGGACCAGGTGTGGGGGGTGGGTATGTAGAGGGAGCGGACGGACCAGGTGTGGGGGGTGGGTATGTAGAGGGAGCAGACGGACCAGGTGTGGGGGGTGGGGTATGTAGAGGGAGCGGATGGACAAGGTGTGGGGGGTGGGTATGTAGAGGGAGCGGACGGACCAGGTGGTGGGGGTGGGTATGTAGAGGGAGCGGACAGACCAGGTGTGGGGGGTGGGTATGTAGAGGGAGCGGATGGACCAGGTGTGGGGGGTGGGTATGTAGAGGAGCACAGACAAGGAGTGGGGGGTATGTAGAAGGGAGGAGATGGACCAGGTGTGGGGGGTGGGTATGTAGAGGGAGCGGACGGACCAGGTGTGGGGGGTGGGTATGTAGAGAGAGCAGACGGACCAGGTGTGGGGGGTGGGTATGTAGAGGGAGCGGATGGACCAGGTGTGGGGGGTGGGTATGTAGAGGGAGCGGACGGACCAGGTGTGGGGGGGTGGTATGTAGAGGGAGCGGACGGACCAGGTGTGGGGGATGGGTATGTAGAGGGAGCGGACGGACCAGGTGTGGGGGGTGGGTATGTACAGGGAGCGGACGGACCAGGTGTGGGGGGTGGGTATGTAGAGGGAGCGGATGGACCAGTTGTGGAGGGTGGGTATGTAGAGGGAGCGGACAGACCAGGTTGTGGAGGGTGGGTATGTAGAGGGAGCGGACGGACCAGGTGTGGGGGGTGGGTATGTAGAGGGAGCGGACGGACCAGGTGTGGGGGGGTGGGTATGTAGAGGGAGCGGACGGACCAGGTGTGGGGGGTGGGTATGTAGAGGGAGCGGACGGACCAGGTGTGGAGGGTGGGTATGTAGAGGGAGCGGACGGACCAGGTGTGGAGGGTGGGTATGTAGAGGGAGCGGACGGACCAGGTGTGGAGGGTGGGTATGTAGAGGGAGCGGACGGACCAGGTGTGGGGGGTGGGTATGTAGAGGGAGCGGACGGACCAGGTGTGGGGGGTGGGTATGTAGAGGGAGCGGACGGACCAGGTGTGGGGGGTGGGTATGTAGAGGGAGCGGACGGACCAGGTGTGGGGGGTGGGTATGTAGAGGGAGCGGACGGACCAGGTGTGGGGGGTGGGTATGTAGAGGGAGCGGACGGACCAGGTGTGGGGGGGTGGGTATGTAGAGGGAGCGGACGGACCAGGTGTGGAGGGGTGGGTATGTAGAGGGAGCGGACGGACCAGGTGTGGAGGGTGGGTATGTAGAGGGAGCGGACGGACCAGGTGTGGGGGGTGGGTATGTAGAGGGAGCGGATGGACCAGGTGTGGGGGTGTGGGTATGTAGAGGGAGCGGACGGACCAGGTGTGGGGGGTGGGTATGTAGAGGGAGCGGACGGACCAGGTGTGGGGGGTGGGTATGTAGAGGGAGCGGATGGACCAGGTGTGGGGGGTGGGTATGTAGAGGGAGCGGATGGACCAGGTGTGGGGGGTGGGTATGTAGAGGGAGCGGACGGACCAGGTGTGGGGGGTGGGTATGTAGAGGGAGCGGATGGACCAGGTGTGGGGGGGTGGGTATGTAGAGGAGCACAGACAAGGAGTGGGGGGTATGTAGAAGGGAGGAGATGGACCAGGTGTGGGGGGTGGGTATGTACAAGGGAGCGGATGGACAAGGTGTGGGGGGTGGGTATGTAGAGGGAGCGGACGGACCAGGTGTGGGGGGTGGGTATGTAGAGAGAGCAGACGGACCAGGTGTGGGGGGTGGGTATGTAGAGGGAGCGGATGGACCAGGTGTGGGGGGTGGGTATGTAGAGGGAGCGGACGGACCAGGTGTGGGGGGTGGGTATGTAGAGGGAGCAGACGGACCAGGTGTGGGGGGTGGGTATGTAGAGGGAGCGGACGGACCAGGTGTGGGGGGGTGGGTATGTAGAGGGAGCAGACGGACCAGGTGTGGGGGGGTGGGTATGTAGAGGGAGCGGATGGACCAGGTGTGGGGGGTGGGTATGTAGAGGGAGCGGACGGACCAGGTGGTGGGGGGTGGGTATGTAGAGGGAGCGGACAGACCAGGTGTGGGGGGTGGGTATGTAGAGGGAGCGGATGGACCAGGTGTGGGGGGTGGGTATGTAGAGGAGCACAGACAAGGAGTGGGGGGTATGTAGAAGGGAGGAGATGGACCAGGTGTGGGGGGGTGGGTATGTACAAGGGAGCGGATGGACAAGGTGTGGGGGGGTGGGTATGTAGAGGAAGCGGATGGACCAGGTGTGGGGGGTGGGTATGTAGAGGAAGCGGATGGACCAGGTGTGGGGGGTGGGTATGTAGAGGAAGCGGATGGACCAGGTGTGGGGGGGTGGGTATGTAGAGGAAGCGGATGGACCAGGTTGTGGGGGGTGGGTATGTAGAGGAAGCGGATGGACCAGGTGTGGGGGGTGGGTATGTAGAGGAAGCGGATGGACCAGGTGTGGGGGGTGGGTATGTAGAGGAAGCGGATGGACCAGGTGTGGGGGGTGGGTATGTAGAGGAAGCGGATGGACCAGGTGTGGGGGGGTGGGTATGTAGAGGAAGCGGATGGACCAGGTGTGGGGGGTGGGTATGTAGAGGAAGCGGATGGACCAGGTGTGGGGGGGTGGGGTATGTAGAGGAAGCGGATGGACCAGGTGTGGGGAGGTGGGTATGTAGAGGAAGCGGATGGACCAGGTGTGGGGGGTGGGTATGTGGAGGAAGCGGATGGACCAGGTGTGGGGGGTGGGTATGTGGAGGGAGCGGATGGACCAGGTGTGGGGGGTGGGTATGTGGAGGGAGCGGATGGACCAGGTGTGGGGGGTGGGTATGTGGAGGGAGCGGATGGACCAGGTTGGAGGGGGGCACAAGTAGTTGGAGGGAGCGAAGCCGCGGGGGTGGGAGGAGTGCGTAGGTGGCTGGAGGGGGCGGGGATGTGGGGGGCACATAGATGGCTGGATAAGGTGGCTGGAGGGGGTGGAGATGTGGGGGGCACATAGACTGGGGTGGTGAAAATCTCACTGACACTGTTATATGGTCATTATTTCATAGATCATTGCAAACCATCACATGCAGTCCATATCTTTCGCATCTGGGGGAGACCCGGTGAGTATTGTGTGGAGATGTAGCAGAGCTGTGTGTGTGTGAGGGGGGTGTAGCAGAGCCTTGTGTGCTTGCATCCAGTTACAGGATTTAATGACTTCTCTCCTTTTTTTATTTCAGGACACAGCTGAATATGTCGCTTATGTTGCCAAAGATCCAGTGAATCAAAGAGGTACGTTTGGCCTGGGCCTGGGGCCGGGGGCGGCCCCCAGCGGTTTGGCCTGGGGCCGGGGGCGGCCCCCCGCGGTTTGGCCTGGGGCCGGGGGCGGCCCCCCGCGGTTTGGCCTGGGGCCGGGGGCGGCCCCCGCGGTTTGGCCTTGTACTGGGCTGCAGCTGGGTATCGATGCTGTTCGGACTCTATGGGCCATCACCACGGCTTCATCTTCTCTTGCAGCTTGCCATATCCTGGAGTGCCCCGAGGGGCTTGCTCAGGATGTAATAAGCACTATAGGACAGGCCTTTGAACTACGATTTAAGCAATACCTCAAGAATCCTCCCAAATTAGTGACTCCACACGACAGGTTAGTTGTCCTCCTGTTTGAGCGGTCTCCTGGCTTTGGTGGTGGGAACAGGTGAATGCAATGGTGAGTTTCCTGCTCTGACCTTCCCTCATGACTCGTCCAGGATGGCCGGATTTGATGGCTCAGCTTGGGATGAAGAGGAAGAGGAGATCCAAGATCATGCATACTACAATGATTTCCCAGGGAAGGAGCCACCGATCGGTGGAGTGGTGGACATGAGATTACGAGACGGAACTGCTCCTTCAGTGCCGAGACAGAGCCCCAATCACATGGGGGCCACACTGGTGAGTGCCTGAATTGTGAGAGGTCACATCTGGCTTCGTAGTCAAATGTCTCACTGTTGTCGTCTTCCACAGCCTGTCGGACACATATCTGGAGCAGAACAAGACCCCCGAAAACTACAGCCACAGCCATCTGTGCAAGGTACCTGCACCACCTGTGAAATATTGCTGACTGGACCCTCCCACTCATAAACCACCTGCACCTGTCCAGCCCCTCCCACTCACCTTTTTCAACCTGCACCTATCAAGCCCCTCCCACTCACCTTCCTCAACCTGCACCTATCAAGCCCTTCCCACTCACCTTCCTCAACCTGCACCTATCAAGCCCTTCCCACTCACCTTCCTCAACCTGCACCTATCAAGCCCCTCCCCCTCACCTTCCTCAACCTGCACCTATCAAGCCCCTCCCACTCATCTACCCCCCCTGACTTGTACCTATCTGGCCCCTCACACTTGCATACTTCCCCCCCCCCCCCCCCTCGACTTGTACCTAACTAACCCCCTCACACTCACTCCCCTGACCTGTACCTATCTAACCCCCTCACACTTGTATACATCCCCTGACATGTACCTATTTAACCCAATCACACTTGCCTATCTCCCCCCTCGACTATTTCCCTCACACTCTCATACTCCCCCTGACCTGTAGCTATGTAGCCCCCCTCAGTCACATACTCCCCCTGTCCTGTAGCTATGTAGCCCCCCTTAGTCACATACTCCCCTGACCTGTAGCCATCTAGTCCCCCTTAGTCACATACCCCCCTGACCTGTAGCTATGTAGCCCCCCTCAGTCACATACTCCCCTGACCTGTAGCTATCTAGCCCCCTCACAGTCACATACCCCCCTGACCTGTAGCTATCTAGCCCCCCTCAGTCACATACTCCCTGACCTGTAGCTATGTAGCCCCCCTTTGTCACATACTCCCCTGACCTGTAGCTATCTAGCCCCCCTTAGTCACATACTCCCCTGACCTGTAGCCATCTAGTCCCCCTTACTCACATACTCCCCCCTGAGCTGTAGCTCTCTAGCCCCCCTTACTCAAATACTCCCCCTGACCTGTAGCTATGTAGCCCCCCTTAGTCACATACCCCCCTGACCTGTAGCTATGTAGCCCCCCTCAGTCACATACTCCCCCTGACCTGTAGCTATCTAGCCCCCCTTAGTCACATACTCCCCTGAGCTGTAGCTATCTAGCCCCCCTCAGTCACATACTCCCCCTGACCTGTAGCTATCTAGCCCCCCTCAGTCACATACTCCCCCTGACCTGTAGCTATGTAGCCCCCTCAGTCACATACTCCCCCTGACTTGTAGCTATCTAGCCCCCCTTAGTCACATACCCCCCTGACCTGTAGCTTTGTAGCCCCCTCAGTCACATACTCCCCCTGACCTGTAGCTATCTAGCCCCCTCACAGTCACATACCCCCCTGACCTGTAGCTATCTAGCCCCCCTCAGTCACATACTCCCTGACCTGTAGCTATGTAGCCCCCCTTTGTCACATACTCCCCTGACCTGTAGCTATCTAGCCCCCCTTAGTCACATACTCCCCTGACCTGTAGCCATCTAGTCCCCCTTAGTCACATACCCCCCTGACCTGTAGCTATGTAGCCCCCCTTAGTCACATACTCCCCCTGACCTGTAGCTATGTAGCCCTCCTTAGTCACATACTCCCCTGACCTGTAGCTATGTAGCCCCCCTTAGTCACATACCCCCCTGACCTGTAGCTATGTAGCCCCCTCACAGTCATACTCCCCCTGACCTGTAGCTATGTAGCCCCCTCAGTCACATACCCCCCTGACCTGTAGCTATGTAGCCCCCTCAGTCACATACCCCCCTGACCTGTAGCTATGTAGCCCCCTCAGTCACATACCCCCCTGACCTGTAGCTATGTAGCCCCCTCACAGTCACATACACCCCTGACCTGTAGCTATGTAGCCCCCTCAGAGTCACATACCCCCCTGACCTGTGTGCTGCTGCCCGCTGTTTGCTTTACTGACTTCCGTCCCCGCAGGTAAAGACAGGTTCCCAGTGCCCGGGGCTAAGCCTGTGAATCGGCCGGACATTTTTGATGACCCTTCCTATGTAAACGTGCAGAATCTGGATAAATCCCGTCAGACCGCCCGTGGTGCCAGTAACGGGCAGAGAGACATCTTTGATATGAGTGAGGCGCGCATTACACAGTGTCTTTTCTGCGAGTGGCCCGATAGTTGCCGCACCACCCTCACGCCAGTCTCTCCATGTCTGCTGCAGAGCCATTTGAGGAGGCCATACCCCCAGGAGCATCCTTTGTGAGTATGGAAGACCAGCTGAAACGGGAGCCGTGGTACCACGGAAAGATGACCCGGAAAGAGGCGGAGCGTCAGCTGAGGGTCAATGGTGACTTCCTGGTGCGAGAGAGCACCACCACCCCTGGGCAGTATGTGCTGACGGGCCTGCAGAACGGACAGCCCAAGCACCTGCTGCTGGTGGATCCGGAAGGAGTGGTGAGTAGACAGCGGCGGTGGTCCGGCCCTGTGCCCCGTACGGGCCCTGGCACACAACTTCTCTGTGGTAACCCGTGTGTCTGTCTGACAGGTCCGGACCAAGGATCACCGCTTTGAGAGCGTGAGTCATCTCATCAGCTACCACATGGACAATCACTTACCCATCATATCTGCGGGCAGCGAGCTGTGTCTCCAGCAGCCGGTGGAGCGGAGACTGTGACACGGAGCGTGCAGAGCAATCCTCCCCCTCCTCCCTGCACCCCGCAGCCGCCTCTTCCTGTACTGCCGCTGCGGTGGGCATACTCCTTATCTTCTATCAGGGAATTTGTAGGGTCACTGCACAAACACCACGGTGGAGGGTCTGTGCTACCAGCAGCCGCCCGTCCAGATGTGTGGAGGACCCCTCTAAGCACATGGTGGTGCGGGGTGTGCACTCGCCTCTACTGATCTGTGCCTTTTTTATTTGTTGGGGGGAGGGTGGTACTGTAGGGACAGTGCCTCTGTCTCTCCTCCGGTCTCTTCTGTGGCTGTGACCTGGCTACTAAGCTTTCATTGTGGCAATAATGAATGGACCTAGACCCCGTGCATGCTGGACGTCCTCACAGACTCTGCGCCTATATCTCTGCTGCTGATTTCACGACCCCCTGTAGCCTGCGACTTCAGGACATGGGGTATGCAACTGTTCTGCCCCCCACACCGCCTCACCCACCTTTTTGCCTTAAAAACGAGGCGATTGACAATGCTTCGGCCTCCTACCGTCCACATCTCCTCGTGTGGTGGCTGGTTTCGTATGTGGAGCCCCCTACAGGCAGACTGGCTACAGGACAGAAGAGGTGACCAGAGCATCTCGTAGCAGATGGCAGCCTTTTCTCCAATCCTGGTCCTAGGGACGTATGCCGAGCTGTGACCACAGGTGATGGGACTAGTCAGCACCCTGTGGGTAGTCCCAGGTCAGCTCCCTCTGCGGGCGAGCTACGGTGGACGGGATGTAGGACGTGCACAATCATTCACGGATGTCCGCTCGGCCCACCCCGATGCATGTACATTTATAGCCTGATACCAAAGTCTGGCCGGCGGCCCCCTCCTCCGCTCTCTTCCGTCTATAAAGGGTTTTTCATATTATTTTACAAATTACCTTGAATATACCAAAGGAATCTCCAGAATAAAGTCGTATTTGTGTATCTGCCGCGTCCTGGTCTCACCTTCCCCCCGGCAATAACTCGTCACCACCGAGCGAGCAGACAGCGTGCGACAGCAAAGCAGCACTATGTAACGATCCAGAGGAGAGCACTGACCCCTCCCCCACCCCGGAGATAATAAAGAGAAGAGACCTATTATACTGTATCCGTAGTAACCAGAAATATACAGCAGTGACATCACCGCTCCACATAAATCTGTTATATATTATACATTAGTGACATCACCGCTCTGCAGATATCAGTTATATTATACAGCAGTGACATCACCACTCTGCAGATATCAGTTATATTATACAGCAGTGACATCACCGCTCTGCAGATATCAGTTCTATTATACAGCAGTGACATCACCGCTCTGCAGATATCAGTTATATTATACAGCAGTGACATCACCGCTCTGCAGATATCAGTTATATTACACAGCAGTGACCTCACCGCTCTGCAGATATCAGTTATATTATACAGCAGTGACATCACCGCTCTGCAGATATCAGTTCTATTATACAGCAGTGACATCACCGCTCTGCAGATATCAGTTATATTATACAGCAGTGACATCACCGCTCTGCAGATATCAGTTATATTATACAGCAGTGACATCACCGCTCTGCAGATATCAGTTATATTATACAGCAGTGACATCACCGCTCTGCAGATATCAGTTCTATTATACAGCAGTGACATCACCGCTCTGCAGATATCAGTTCTATTATACAGCAGTGACATCACCGCTCTGCAGATATCAGTTATATTATACAGCAGTGACATCACCGCTCTGCAGATATCAGTTATATTACACAGCAGTGACCTCACCGCTCTGCAGATATCAGTTATATTATACAGCAGTGACATCACCGCTCTGCAGATATCAGTTCTATTATACAGCACTGACATCACCGCTCTGCAGATATCAGTTATATTATACAGCAGTGACATCACTGCCCTCCATATAATATAACTGATATCTGCAGAGCGGTGATGTCACTGCTGTATAATATAACTGATATCTGCAGAGCGGTGAGGTCACTGCTGTATAATATAACTGATATCTGCAGAGCGGTGATGTCACTGCTGTATAATATAACTGATATCTGCAGAGCGGTGATGTCACTGCTGTGTAATATAACTGATATCTGCAGAGTGGTGATGTCACTGCTGTATAATATAACTGATATCTGCAGAGCGGTGATGTCAGTGCTGTATAATAGAACTGATATCTGCAGAGCGGTGATGTCACTGCTGTATAATATAACTGATATCTGCAGAGCGGTGATGTCAGTGCTGTATAATAGAACTGATATCTGCAGAGCGGTGATGTCACTGCTGTATAATATAACTGGTATCTGCAGAGCGGTGATGTCAGTGCTGTATAATAGAACTGGTATCTGCAGAGCGGTGATGTCACTGCTGTATAATATAACTGGTATCTGCAGAGCGGTGATGTCACTGCTGTATAATATAACTGATATCTGCAGAGCGGTGATGTCACTGCTGTATAATATAACTGATATCTGCAGAGCGGTGATGTCACCGCTGTATAATATAACTGATATCTGCAGAGCGGTGATGTCACCGCTGTATAATAGAACTGATATCTGCAGAGCGGTGATGTCACTGCTGTATAATAGAACTGATATCTGCAGAGCGGTGATGTCACTGCTGTATAATATAACTGATATCTGCAGAGCGGTGATGTCACTGCTGTGTAATATAACTGATATCTGCAGAGTGGTGATGTCACTGCTGTATAATATAACTGATATCTGCAGAGCGGTGATGTCAGTGCTGTATAATAGAACTGATATCTGCAGAGCGGTGATGTCAGTGCTGTATAATAGAACTGATATCTGCAGAGCGGTGATGTCAGTGCTGTATAATAGAACTGATATCTGCAGAGCGGTGATGTCACCAGTTATATTATACAGCAGTGACATCACCGCTCTGCAGATACCAGTTATATTATACAGCACTGACATCACCGCTCTGCAGATATCAGTTCTATTATACAGCACTGACATCACCGCTCTGCAGATATCAGTTATATTATACAGCAGTGACATCACCACTCTGCAGATATCAGTTATATTACACAGCAGTGACATCACCGCTCTGCAGATATCAGTTATATTATACAGCAGTGACATCACCGCTCTGCAGATATCAGTTCTATTATACAGCAGTGACATCACCGCTCTGCAGATATCAGTTATATTATACAGCAGTGACATCACCGCTCTGCAGATATCAGTTCTATTATACAGCACTGACATCACCGCTCTGCAGATACCAGTTCTATTATACAGCAGTGACATCACCGCTCTGCAGATATCAGTTCTATTATACAGCACTGACATCACCGCTCTGCAGATACCAGTTATATTATACAGCAGTATCTGCAGAGCGGTGATGTCAGTGCTGTATAATAGAACTGATATCTGCAGAGCGGTGATGTCACTGCTGTATAATAGAACTGATATCTGCAGAGCGGTGATGTCAGTGCTGTATAATAGAACTGATATCTGCAGAGCGGTGATGTCAGTGCTGTATAATATAACTGGTATCTGCAGAGCGGTGATGTCACTGCTGTATAATAGAACTGGTATCTGCAGAGCGGTGATGTCAGTGCTGTATAATAGAACTGATATCTGCAGAGCGGTGATGTCACTGCTGTATAATAGAACTGATATCTGCAGAGCGGTGATGTCAGTGCTGTATAATAGAACTGATATATCTGCAGAGCGGTGATGTCACTGCTGTGTAATATAACTGATATCTGCAGAGCGGTGATGTCACTGCTGTATAATATAACTGATATCTGCAGAGCGGTGATGTCACTGCTGTATAATAGAACTGATATCTGCAGAGCGGTGATGTCAGTGCTGTATAATAGAACTGATATCTGCAGAGCGGTGATGTCACTGCTGTATAATATAGCTGGTATCTGCAGAGCGGTGATGTCAGTGCTGTATAATAGAACTGATATCTGCAGAGCGGTGATGTCACTGCTGTATAATAGAACTGATATCTGCAGAGCGGTGATGTCACTGCTGTATAATATAACTGATATCTGCAGAGCGGTGATGTCAGTGCTGTATAATAGAACTGATATCTGCAGAGCGGTGATGTCAGTGCTGTATAATAGAACTGATATCTGCAGAGCGGTGATGTCACTGCTGTATAATATAACTGATATCTGCAGAGCGGTGATGTCACTGCTGTGTAATATAACTGATATCTGCAGAGCGGTGATGTCACTGCTGTATAATATAACTGATATCTGCAGAGCGGTGATGTCAGTGCTGTATAATATAACTGGTATCTGCAGAGCGGTGATGTCACTGCTGTATAATAGAACTGATATCTGCAGAGCGGTGATGTCACTGCTGTATAATAGAACTGATATCTGCAGAGCGGTGATGTCAGTGCTGTATAATATAACTGATATCTGCAGAGCGGTGATGTCACTGCTGTATAATATAACTGGTATCTGCAGAGCGGTGATGTCACTGCTGTATAATAGAACTGATATCTGCAGAGCGGTGATGTCACTGCTGTATAATAGAACTGATATCTGCAGAGCGGTGATGTCACTGCTGTATAATAGAACTGATATCTGCAGAGCGGTGATGTCAGTGCTGTATAATAGAACTGATATCTGCAGAGCGGTGATGTCACTGCTGTATAATAGAACTGATATCTGCAGAGCGGTGATGTCACTGCTGTATAATAGAACTGATATCTGCAGAGCGGTGATGTCACTGCTGTATAATATAACTGATATCTGCAGAGCGGTGACGTCACCTCCTGTATAATATAACTGGTATCTGCAGAGCGGTGATGTCACTGCTGTATAATAGAACTGATATCTGCAGAGCGGTGATGTCACTGCTGTATAATATAACTGATATCTGCAGAGCGGTGACGTCACCTCCTGTATAATATAACTGGTATCTGCAGAGCGGTGATGTCACTGCTGTATAATAGAACTGATATCTGCAGAGCGGTGATGTCACTGCTGTATAATATAACTGGTATCTGCAGAGCGGTGATGTCACTGCTGTATAATATAACTGATATCTGCAGAGCGGTGATGTCACTGCTGTATAATATAACTGATATCTGCAGAGCGGTGATGTCACTGCTGTATAATATAACGTATCTGCAGAGCGGTGATGTCACTGCTGTATAATATAACTGATATCTGCAGAGCGGTGATGTCACTGCTGTATAATATAACTGATATCTGCAGAGCGGTGATGTCACTGCTGTATAATATAACGTATCTGCAGAGCGGTGATGTCACTGCTGTATAATATAACGTATCTGCAGAGCGGTGATGTCACTGCTGTATAATATAACTGATATCTGCAGAGCGGTGATGTCACTGCTGTATAATATAACGTATCTGCAGAGCGGTGATGTCACTGCTGTATAATAGAACTGATATCTGCAGAGCGGTGATGTCACTGCTGTATAATAGAACTGATATCTGCAGAGCGGTGATGTCACTGCTGTATAATATAGCTGATATCTGCAGAGCGGTGATGTCAGTGCTGTATAATAGAACTGATATCTGCAGAGCGGTGATGTCACTGCTGTATAATAGAACTGATATCTGCAGAGCGGTGATGTCACTGCTGTATAATAGAACTGATATCTGCAGAGCGGTGATGTCACTGCTGTATAATATAACGTATCTGCAGAGCGGTGATGTCACTGCTGTATAATATAACTGATATCTGCAGAGCGGTGATGTCACTGCTGTGTAATATAACTGATATCTGCAGAGTGGTGATGTCACTGCTGTATAATAGAACTGATATCTGCAGAGTGGTGATGTCACTGCTGTGTAATATAACTGATATCTGCAGAGTGGTGATGTCACTGCTGTATAATATAACTGGTATCTGCAGAGCGGTGATGTCACTGCTGTATAATATAACTGATATCTGCAGAGTGGTGATGTCACTGCTGTATAATATAACTGGTATCTGCAGAGCGGTGATGTCACTGCTGTATAATAGAACTGATATCTGCAGAGCGGTGATGTCACTGCTGTATAATAGAACTGATATCTGCAGAGCGGTGATGTCACTGCTGTATAATATAACGTATCTGCAGAGCGGTGATGTCACTGCTGTATATCAGTTATATGATACTGGAGGTGATGACGCACCCCAGGGCCTAGGGTACTTGCTTCCAAGTGCTTGATACAGGGGGATAGTGTCACTCAAGTGCCCGGTTCCATGACCCCAGGGGTCGCTTGAAAAAGGGGGTCTATTTACGAGGGGCTATGTAGAAAATGTTCCGTGACGCCACTTGCGGTATGCGGCTATTTAGGAGGAAGCTGCCGCTGCTTAATGGCTTCCTCTTCTTGTGCTGTCAAGTCTTTTACTGGAACTACGACTAGGAATCTGGAATACCGTCGTAAGAGCATATGTATAGCCTTTTGTACTAGGGGTCAGGTTCACATGGTCTAAAGAACGCTTTACACGCTGTGATATCGGTACCGATATCGCTAGCGTGGGTACCGTCCCCCATCGGTTGTGCGACACGGGCAAATCGGTGCCTGTGGCGCACAACATCGCGCCGACCCGTCTCTTGTACTTACCTGCCCTGCGACGTCGCTGTGACCAGCGAACTGCCTCCTCCTAATGGGGCAGTTCGTTCAGCATCACAGCGATGTCACAGCAGCGTCACTGAACCGCCGTCCAATAGAAGTGGAGGGGCGGAGATGAGCGGGACGTAACATCCCGCCCCCCTCCTTCCTTCCGCATTGTGGCCAGGAGGCAGGTAAGGAGAGCTTCCTCGTTCCTGCGGTGTCACTCGGAGCGATGTGTGCTGCCGCAGGAACGACGAACTACATAGTTACTGCAGCAGCAACGATATTTGAGAATGGACCCCCATGTCACCGATGAGCGATTTTGCATGTTTTTGCGATGATGCAAAATCGCTCATAGGTGTCACATGCAATGGCATCGCTAAAGCGACCGGATGTGCGTCACAAATTGCGTGACCCCAACGAGATCGCTTGAGCGATGTCGCAGCGTGTAAAGCGGCCTTTAGGCCACAAGTTCTAATGGCTGCCTGGTGACAATTGGTTGCAGCGGTGCTCTTTGACTATCATCGTCTTTTCTTCTGAAGCGGCATAGACCACAGTTTCTAAACCATTTTCTACTATAGTATTTCTCATGCCAATTCAGTAGAATCTCTCGCGTAGCAGCATCTCGAGTTTCTTCAATCCGAAGTGTCCCGCTCCATTGTGGTATGCTTCCAACACGATCGGGACATCTCTTTGGTGCTACCACTTGCTACACCATCACGTGAGTTTTCGGATTAATAAAGCACATATACAGCTTGCCCTGACCTATAAACAATTTGTACCTTTTCTTTCCACAGGTATTGCGCCTCAGGTAGAGCATCAACCAAGATGAGGGTCAGGTTGACTTATCCTCTCTTTGACGAAGCTAACAGCCGGGTCACTGTCCTGCATCTCCTTCCATCCTAGATGTGGTAATGGGTTCCATGTTGCTTCCCTAGGTCTGGAACCAGTTTGTTGACACTGGGATACTCTCTGGCGGTGAAAGGCTGGTAGCTCAATCTCTTCTAGCTCATCCACATCTTCTCCCTCCTCTGGTAAATGAGGCATTCTTGACTGCGCATCGGCGTTGGCATTCTTACGACCAGCTCGGTACGTGATGGTGAAGTCATAGTTTGACCACCGGGTAGTCCAGCGTTGTTCTAACGCACCCAACTTTGACTTGTCCAGATGAGGGTTGTTGTCTGTGAAGGCTATGAACTTGGCAGCTGCTAGATAATGTGATGGCCCAGACCAAGGCCAGGAATTCTAGCTTGAAGGAGCTGTAGTTGTCTGAGTTTCTTTCAGCAGGCCAGAGTTTCCTGCTTGCATAGGCAATCACACGCTCTCTACCATCCTGGACCTGCGACAACACTGCTCCCAGTCCCAGATTGCTGGCATCAGTCTACAACACGAATGGCGAGTTATAATCAGGATAGGCTAGAATCTCTTCACCAGTCAGGGCCCACTTCATCTGCTTGAAGGAATTTTCCTCTTTGTCACCCCAAGCAAATGGAGGACCGGAAGTCTTGCCCTTCTTTACTTGACCCACCAGGACATTTTGCAAAGGCACTGCCATCTTGGCGTAGCCCTTGATAATTCTTCTGTATTACCCTACTAGGCCCAGGAACTGACGTACTTCTTTTATGGTGGTCGGTCTTGGCCAGTTCTTGATGACGGTAATCTTTGCTGGGTCTGGCGCCACTCTTTCCGTATGGACTATATGCCCGAGATACTGAACCTTTGGCTTTAGCAGGTGACATTTGGATGGTTTCAGCTCCGTACTCCGGACAATGCTTCAAATACCTCTGCCAGATGTTCTAGATGATCTTCATAGGATTTTGAATACACTGACGTCATCCAGGTAGAGTAGCATGGTCTCAAAGTTTAGGTGTCCTAGGCAGCACTCTATCAGCCCTTAGAACGTTCCGGGTGCATTGCAGAGTCCAAATGGCAAGCTGTTGAATTCACACAGGCCCATTGATGTAAACACAGTCTTCTCCCGGTCTTCTGCTACGGAGACCTGCCAATACCCACTAGTAAGATATAAGGTGGAAAAGTAGTTAGCAGCCTTTAGTGCAGCAAGTGACTCCTCTATGCGGGGTAACTGGTAAGCACTTTGTGTGTTATGCGATTTATTTGCCTGTAATCTACACACATCCGCATGGTGCCATCCTTCTTTTTTCTAGAACCAGTGCAGCTGCCCAGGGGCTATAACTGTCTCTAATAACCCAGCCTCCTTCATGTCCTGCAGCATTTCTTTGGCACACTGATCGATTTTAGTCTCCCAAAATCCAATGGATGCTTACTGAAGACTGATCCATACTCCTGCACAACCCGGTAAACTCCTCGCTGGTAAGAAGGTGTGGAGTCAGAGCCGACATGCAATTCCTGGCACCAATCCTCTTTAGTACAGTTTTGCTCTGCCGGTTCTGGCGGGACTAAAGGTTGTACTGCCTGGCTGGAGTGAGCAGTTACCGTCAGCAGTTTAGCAATGGCAGCATATCTGGGCAACGTGGCTTCCTCCTCCCCACAATTTAACAGGTACACTTCCTTTGTGTACATTGACTACCCCCCGGCCTGTCAGGATTGTGGACCAGTCCTCCGAATACACGGGCTCCACCACTGCCTGGTAATCTCGCCCTCTAGGACCTATTGCTGCCCGACACCATATCATCATTTCATTTCTTGGGGGTAACACAATGGGGTTAGAATCCATCACCCGCGTTCCCCAGCAGCTTGGCTTACCTGCTGCCTCGGCCAGAGGGCTCTCATCTCTCTGCAGGGCCCTCTGCTGTCCAGCACTGGCAGTTTCAGCAATCTGTTGGAGTAAAAACAGCACTTCCCCCAAGCAATTTTCAATTACATTTGTACCTAAAGGCCCAGTCACACTAAACAACTTACCAGCGATCCCAACAACGATACAACCTGATAGGGATCGCTGGTAAGTTGCTAGGAGGTCGCTGGTGAGATGTCACACTAAGCGACGCTCCAGCGATCCCACCAGCAACCTGCTCTGGCAGGGATCGCTGGAGCGTTGCTACACGTGAAAGCATGCTGCGCTTGGTAACTAAGGTAAATATCGGGTAACCAACCCGATATTTACCTTGGTTACCAGCGCACACCGCTGGCTCCCTGCACACCTAGCCACAGTACACATCGGGTTAATTACCCGATGTGTACTCTGCTACGTGTGCAGGCAGCAGGAGCCGGCTTCTGCGGACGCTGCTAACCTCGGTAAACATCGGGTAACCAAGAAGCCCTTCCCTTGGTTACCCGATATTTCCCTTCATTACCAGCGTCCGCCGCTCTCACACTGTCAGTGCCGGCTCCTGTTCCCTGCACTCCTAGCCACAGTACACATCGGGTTAATTACCCGATGTGTCCTGCAGCTACGTGTGCAGGGAGCAGGAGCCGGCACTGACAGCTGAGAGCGGCGGACGCTGGTAATGAAGGTAAATATCGGGTAACCAAGGGAAGGGCTTCTTGGTTACCCGATGTTTACTGTGGTTACCAGCGTCCACAGAAGCCGGCTCCTGCTGCCTGCACATTTAGTTGTTGCTCTGTCGCTGTCACACACAGTGATGTGCGCTTCACAGCGGGAGAGCAACAACTAAAAAATGGCCCAGGACATTCAGCAACAACCGGCGACCTCACAGCAGGGGCCAGGACATTCAGCAACAACCGGCGACCTCACAGCAGGGGCCAGGTTGTTGCTGGATGTCACACACACCGACATCGCTAGCAAGTCGTGCCTCAGCAGCCATGTTGCTAGCGATGTTGCTTAGTGTGACGGTACCTTAAGATCATTGTGGGTTTTTATCAGTAACATCAGTTTCAACTACAACCAATCCTTAACCTTTTAGCTCGACCCTCTCCACTTTTTTGGTTACCTCCTTGAATCCTATCAGTTCCACTGGTAACCTGTTCACAGCATGAATAGTGGGGGTCGGATCTGGATGGGTGAGCTCAGTATCGGCCCAGAATCTCTTGTAAAGTACATATGGAATAGTTGTTATTTGCGAGCCGGTGTCCAACAATGCAGATGTGGGAATCCCGTCCAGTGTGATGGACAAGACTGGTCGTCCTCCCACATACCTTTCACGCCAATCAGATGGGCCATGTCCTTCTACTTCTGGGGATTGGGCCCAGGGGTTGCGGGTTTAAAGGATACCTTCCAAGATGACCCGCCTTGCTGCAGCAACAGCAGGTGGATTGTCCTGATGAATCGTAACGAGCGTTGGGTCTTCCTCGAGGTAGGGGAATTCTCCTTCCACGCATCCGTGGGACATCCTCGGGGCAATCAGCCAGCTGGATCTTGTCTGATGACTTGGGTTCTGGTGTAAGCTGTATGGCCTTTAGGATCTTAGCTACATCCTTGCTTAGTTGTTAAACCTGGAAACGTAGGTCATCGGGAGCACAAGATGTCGCAGCCTGCCCATGTGTTTTTGCCAGGGTCAAGGAAACAGGCTCCACTCCTGAGGATGGGACACTGACTTGCTGCAATTGAAGAGCAGAGTCTGTGGTTGCTGGGGGCTGCAGGGATTTTATAGCCCGGTCTTTTAAGACTGCAAAGTCTGCATCAGCATGTTCAAGAGCGCACAGGTGCAGCTGCTTACGGTCCTCAGATAGGCCCTGTAAGAACTGTTTAGTCAACATATGGTTCTCTTCTCTAGCACTGATAGGATCTACATGTTTCAAGGTCCGCAGCGCTGCTCGGAGTCTTTAAAGCATAGTCTCTTACACGGTCTTGTGGCCTCTGTCTACAGTTGTAGAATCCCATCCTCAGTTCTGCCTCTGTGCGGGTTTCAAAAGCAACTTTAAGGCTATGTGCGCACTAGAAAAGTGATTTTTCTCAAGAAAATTTCTTGAGAAACTTCTGGGAGTTGAAGATTACCGCACCTGCGGTAAAAAAACGCACCAAAACCATGGGGAAAATGCATGCAGTTTTTACGCAGGTTGGTCCCTGCGTTTTTTATGCTGAACTGTAATAAATAATATAGATAATAGATAATCGATAGACAGATAATGGATAGAGGGAAAGATGGGTAGATGGATAGATAGATGAAAAAGACCTACATAATGTCCCACCCTCCTGCATATTCTAAGCTGGCACCCTTTAGTGACTTTCATGTGGCACTAAAGGGTACCTAGCCTTGTATTTAGCCAAAAAATAAATAATTAAAAAAAAAAACAAAAACGACGTGAGGTCTCCCCATCTTTTGTAGCCAGCTAAGGTAAAGCAGACGGCTGCAGCCTGCAGACCACAGCTGGCAGCTTCACCTTGGCTGGTAATCCAAAACAGAGGGCACCCCACGCTGTTATTTTATATTAAATAAATAATTTAAAACAAAAAACGTGGGGTCACCAAGGGGTGGCAATAAGTCCAGGACCAAGCACCCGCTGTCCGCTTGGTCAAAACCCTGGTGGAACAGGGCTCGGCTGGAATGGACCCTACTGCCCCTACCGAGGCCCAAAGCTTGTGGTGGGAACGAACCCAGTTATACCTGCATCATGGGAAGCTGTATCGGGAGTTATTCAATCCGAAGACCCACGAGAAGGTTCCCCAGCTGGTGATTCCCCAGGCTAATGTGCCCACTGTCTTACAGGCATACCATGACGGGGCCGGGCACTTCGGATGGAAGAAGCTGGAAATGCTGTTGAGGGAGCGGTTCTATTGGAGCGGAATGCGGGAATCTGTGGAGGCCTGGTGCGGAGAATGCGGTCCCTGCGCGCTGAGAAGAAGAGACGAGGCCAGCCAGAAGGCCCCTCTACGCCCAATCATTACGCATCAACCACTGGAGCTGGTTGCCCTCGACCATGTGAAGCTCACCCCTAGCCAAAGTGGGTATGCTTATGCTCTGACCATTGTGGACCACTATTCAAGATTCATGGTGGTTGTCCCAGTCAAGGACCTGACCGGCCGTACCGCCGTTAGAGCATTCCAGGCCTATTTCTGTCGGCCACACGGATACCCAGAGAAGGTGCTTACCGTCCGGGGCCCGGCCTTTGAAGCGGAGGTATTCCAAGAATTCTGCCAGTTGTACGGTTGCAAGAAAATTCGGACCACGCCTTACCATGCCCAAACCAATGGCATGTGTGAAAAGATGAACCACTTGGTCCTGGGCCTCCTCAAGACGTTACCGCTGGAAGAGCGGAATCTGTGGCCGGAGAAGCTACCTGATCTGGTCGATATGTACAACAACATCCCTTCCAGCTCTACGAAGTGCACACCGGCATACCTGATGAGAGCTCGGCCCGGTCGACTGCCAGTGGACCTAGAAATGAGGTTGGAGGCCCCAGAAGCACTCCCTTCGACTGCAGGATGGGACGCTCGGCGAAGAGCGCAGTACCGACAGGTCCAGGACTATGTGGAAAAGAACTTGTGTCGGAGCCGGAGGCAGCAGGAGCAGTGCTTCAAGAAGAAGGCGCCTGCAGGTCCCTTTCAGCCGGGGGATGTAGTCTTGAAGCGAAAGCGGAGGACTCATAAGCTGGACGATCAATGGGAGAAGACCCCGTATGTAATCCAACCCACCGATTGGGAGAATGGGAAAGCCTACCAGATCAGCCGTGACCAAGGGAAGACTTTGGCCACGGTTTCCCGAGACCACCTGAAGAGGTGCCCACCACCATTGAGGACGGCAACCGAAGCCCCGGCCACCGAACCGGCTGAGGAGAAGGGAAAAAGGGGTAATCCACACCATGATGGGCGATTTCCCGGCCGATTGGCCTACACAGAACGGCGCAGTGATTCTTCCAGTAATACTGTTCCCACAACCCGTGGAGGAAAAGGAGATGGAAGTGGCCGTTAATGACCCAGCGCCCAGGGATGTGCCTGTACCCAGCTCCCCTATGCCTCTGCCTGCCCCACACGATAGCCGGGGGGAGGAACCAGCTGTGTCCTCTGCCTCACTGCCTACCACCACAGACATTGGGCCATGTAGGTCCACACGTCCCCCCGCTTAGGTACAGGAAGACTACCATTTAGGGGTGTGATCTGTTGGATGTGTAAATAAGAGTTTGAATGATAAGATTAAATCAGCCGAAGATGTTATCTGATTTGCAACCGTGATTGAACCGGCCGTTGCCGGCAACTAGTCCCCGTAGGGACTGTCTGCACCGTTTGCGTAAGGAACTACTTACGGACACGCCCGAGAACTTGCAGGGCAACCACAAACTCGTGGCATGTAAATAATTGTTGGCATACATCCGTTACCGCCTCCGGAGAGGCAGATTGGAGGAAGGGCCCGCAGTGGAGTAGGCTGGGGTCCGGCCACCACCTGGACCGGTGGCCATCCTCCTGGGGTCAGGGGTTCCCCATGGACGTGGGTCCCCTGAAAGAGAACGTACCCGCTCGGGCAGTTTGGTGATGGACTGGGGCAAGGGGTGCTGACCACTTCTTAGGGGCAGCATCAGGGCCAGGTTGTTTGGGCGGGAGAGAGCGGAAGCCGTTACCGTTAATAAAGTTGACCACCATTAGTAACGCTAAAGAAAGTGCCTCCCGTTAAGGGAAGATTGAAAAAAAAATTGCTTGTTTTAATGTTTATATGTTTTTACCCCTTTTTCTACAGTTACAAAATAAAACCGGTGATGGACAGGCAGCCCGCGGACGGTCTGATTTTTAACCAAGGGGGAATGTGGCGCCCTGGACAAGCCAGGATGTCACAGGTACTGCAACAACACACCCCACACCCCGGTTAGGCACATCAGTCACACACACAAATCCTTGTTGCCTCCCTCCAGGGGCTGATGTCCACACCAAGTGGGGCGGGGCCAGGTGGTTGGCCCCACCCACCGAGGAGTTCACAGTCCTGGAGGCGGGAAAGGGAGGGAGTTGAGTTAGGGAGAGTGGAAGTGGAGGAGCGAGGAGTGGAAGTGGAGGAGCAAGAGCAGACTAACCGTGTCCGGGTACGTGGCCCGGGCACCCAAGAGCAAGGTTGGCAGACGGTGGTGACCGTCTGCAGGCGAGGCCGATTGACGCACAACCGTGAGGATCGGGGACGGGCGGTGGCCCGCCGGTACCGAACTGGGGAGCGAAGAGAAGCCAGCACCATTCGGCAGAGCCTACGGACCCCGACCAGGCTTGGAGTCGCCGTTAAACCGGTCAAATCCATCAGCGACGGGAACCTCCGGGGTTCCTCAGCAGTAAAGACCCGACCTGAAGGCAACCGCTCAACCGTGAAGAGAAATACAGCTACCGCCACAGCTAGAGTTCCCAGGGCCAGAGCCTGCGGGCAAAAAGGGGATCCTCTGGGAAATACACCGCTGGGGAGCGGGTTACCGGTGGGAAGCCATCGGAGCCGACAACACATCACAGGTGCAGGGAGAGACAGTCACCGTCAACCTACCGGGAGTGACCATCGCAGCCAGCTGCGGGACCCGTCCATCCAGCCGTTTGTTTTACCAGAGACTCCGTTTACGTCATTGGCTGAGTGAGTACCACCATGCCGCCTGGCACTGCGCTGCCGCCCCCGCGACCCTGCACCTCGCCAAACCCCGCCATCCACCTTACAGTCATCATCACCGGGCCCCGGGACCACCAAAACCCCCTACCCACGAAGGGGAGAGAAACATCTCGGCTGCTCCCTGTCATCGCTCCCGGGATCCCCGTCCAGAGCAGCGGTGGTGCCCCCAACCTCACCACAAACCGTGGGTGGTGTCACGGACTAAACCCCCAAACCAAGCCACCCCTTTCAATCACGGGCGAGGAGCGCCGTTCGAGGCTCCGGATCCAGCCCACTGCTCGAGCCACCGAGCAGCAGCAGCGCCAGACCCGAGCGTTGGCGAGCGCAGCGCCCCGCCGCCCGCGACACTTTATCTGAGGAATTAAAGGGTACCTGGAAGTCTGGGTGACCTCCTCGATAATCACCCAGACTTACACGTTTATTGATGGCTTGTTTGCTGGATGGCATGCCATGCAGTCCTTAAGGAAAAGTCCAGTTCGACCACAATAGAGTCCAAGATCGCAACGACGTCTCCTCTCAATGACCCGTGACCTCCATAGATTATGCACCAGGTAAGTAAGGAACTGGGAATAATTATAAACAAAACCTGCCGTACATCACGTCTTTTTTAAATTCTTTGATCCATATGGATAGCCTATAGTCATGGCCTCTCGCAATGGAGTATGAGAAACCAGAGTATCAGAAAGGGCTCTGTGGAACTGACACAGAACTTCAGAGAGCTCGAAACTACAGTCCTCAGTGGTGCGACTCTCTGCATCAGACTCCTGATCTTTGCCCATTGGACCTCGTCAGGTTCATCATAGCTCACCCCTAATGTTTCAAAAAAAGGCGTCAACAGAAGACCGCTCTGGGCTAGTGGAGAGGGAGAAATGCTAAAGTCTGAGGACACCCTCGCAATAGAGGCATGATTACTCCCACCAACAGGGACTCATTCCCTGTGGACTGTGGTTGCATTGTAAGAACTAGTTTACAGCTCTCCCTGAAAATTCAAGCCTTTTCCCCTGAAAATATATCAGGAAGTGCCACCACAGGTTCAGAAGAGCCCAAATGAGTGTCAGCCAGTCCAGGAGTCATGACTAGTGATGGACGGATTCGCAGATACCCGGGATCGGCGGGTCCTATTGAGTTTAAAAAAGAACCCAGTTCATGCCCAGAATTGATCCCGGATATCTGGCAGTACATTGGTCCCCATGAAAGTCTTTGAAATGGTAGTAGAAGGGCTAGGATTGGAGCAAGTGTGTTATACTTACTGAGTCTCCTACGCAGCTCTAAGCTACTTCCTGGGATACTCATTATCCCTCATGCATATGCACTGCTTCCCCCGCCCACCAGCAGTCCCTACTTTCAATCAGAAGCGCTATTGTTGTATAAATAAAAACAAAAAATTGGTATAGGGTCCCCCTATATTGTGTCGCCCTGGACAAGCCAGGGGCCACAGAGCACAACACCTACACACCCCACACTCCCAGCAGGCACATCAAGGTCAGACACAAAACCCTTGTTGCCTTCTTCCAAGGGCTGATGTCCACACTAGGGGGTGGAGCAAGGCGGTTGGTCTCCGCCCACCGAGGAGTTCACAGTCCTGGAGGCGAGAAAAATAGTCAGTCTAGTTTTGGAGGAGGAAGTGGAAGGAGGTGAAGGAGAGAGATAGAGTTTGGAGAGGAAAGAGTTCAGTTTTGACAGTGAAAGTGGAAAAAGTAAAGTGACAGTTAAAGAGCCTGAAGTTGGTCCGGGTGTGTGGCCCGGACAGAGCAGCAAGGTTGGCAGACGGTGGTGACCGTCTGCAGGAGTGGCCTATCGGAGTTTGCCGTAAGGACTGTGGACGGGCGGTGGCCCGGCGGTACCGGACCGGTACACAAGGAGAAGCCAGCACCATTGGCAGGGGCTTTTCGGACCCCGGCAAGGCTAGGAGTCGCCGTGAAGTTGCCGAATCCGTTAGTGAAGGGGACCTCCGGGTTTCCAAACAGTCAAGTCCCGACAGAAGGCAACCGTCCAACCGTGAAGGGGAGACACTGCCACCGCCAAGGGCAACCGTTTCCCAGGGCCAGCGCCTGCGGGCAAAAGGGGCTCCTCCGGACCACATCCAGGTCGGGGAGCGGGTTACCGGTGGGAACCCATCGGAATCAACATAGAACATAGGTGCAGGGAGAGACAGTCATCACTAACCTGCAGGGAACAACAACACCGCAGCCGTCCGAGGGACCCGTCCATCCAGCCGCTTGTTTTACCGTGAACTGTGTCATCATCATTGGGCTGAGTGAGTACCTCCGTGCCGTGCGGCACAGCGCTGCCCCTGCGACCCTGCACCTCACCAGGCCCCGCAACCCGCCTGCCATCCACTCCTACCCCATCACCGGGCCCCGGGACAACCAACCCCCTACCCACGGAGGGGAGAAATAACAACAAAGCTGCTCCCTGTCACCACTCCCGGGATCCCCGTCCAGAGCAGCGGTGGTGTCCACACAATCACAACAACCGTGGGTGGCGTCACGGACAATATCCCCAACACCAAACCACCCCTTTTCACTCACGGGCGAGGAGCGCCGCTCGAGTCCCCAGGATCCGGCCCATCGCTCGAGCCACCGAGCAGCAGCAGCCGCAGAGCAGCGGCAGCCGAACCCGAGCAGTGGGAGAGCGCAGCGTCCCCTCCTCCGCCCGCGACAATATTACATATTATGATACACCAGCACAGATAAAGTTTACAGTTACAGGCTGCAGCCCCCAGCCTTGCGCTTATCTTGGCTGTGTATCAAAATAAGTGGAACCCTGTGCAGCTTCTTTTTTTTTTTTTTTAAATAATTATTTAAATAAATAACTTAAAAACGGCATGCGGTTCCCATCCCCATTTTGATACCCAGCCATGATAAAGCCGACAGCTGGGGGCTGGAATTCTCAGGCTGGGGAAATCCATGCTTATTGGGCTCCCTCCCTGCTTAAAAATAGCAGCCTGCAGCCGGACAGGTTTGTTGCATCCATTAGATGCGACAATCCCGGACGTTTACCAGGCTCATCCCGATTTCCCGTGTAAAGGGTAATAAGGGGTTAATAACAGCTCACAGCAGTCACTAAGCCCAAGATTAGTCATGGGATGCTTCTATGAAACCCCCATTACTAATCTGTAAGTGAAAAGAAACAAACACAAATACCAAAAAATCCTGTATTTGAAATAAAATAACCTCTGTAACCCTCAGTGTGATACAGCGCTGCACAATCAGCTCTACCCTAACCTACTGTATCCTCACCCATCCCCTGTAGACTGTGCGCCCTCGCGGGCAGGGTCCTCTCTCCTCCTATAGACTGTGAGCCCTCACGGGCAGGGTCCTCTCTCCTCCTGTAAAAGTCTGTGCCTTGTATTGTTTATGATTATTGTACTTGGCCCTATTTTGTACACCCCTTTCACATGTAAAGCGCCATGGAATAAATGGCGCTATAATAATAAATAATAATAATATACAAAAAATCCACCCTCTTTCACCACTTAATTAACCCCCAAAACACCCAGTTCCGACGTAATGCACACTAGGTCCAATGACGATTCCAGCAGTGCTACATCTGGTGACCGCTTGTGGGCATAAACATGACCGCCCCCTGTGAGCTTCAGGCAGAGAATAACTGAGCCTCAGTGATGACTGGTGACGTTACTCAGGTTATTTGCGGTCACAGCTTGAGGGTCCCGCGGTCCTCCACCTGTGATCGCAGGTAACCTCACCTGAGGTCACTAAGTTCAATGACGTCACCTGAGTTCAGGTTATCAGTGATCCCAGGTGGAGGACCGTGGGAATCTCCAGATGTGACCGCAAGTAAACTTTGTGACGTTACCTCTCATTGCACGGCTCAGGCTCTACCTGAAGCTCACAGCAAGAGGTCATGTTCTATTGCCGCGCGCTGTCACTTCAGATGTAGAAGAGCCGGGATTGTCGTGGGACCTCGTGTGGATTACGTCGGACCTGGGTGTTTTGGGGGTTAATAGGTTGTTGGATTCCATCTATTTTTGATGGCCAGCCACGGTACAGCAGACAGCTGTGCTCGTTATCGAAAATAGGGGAATCCTCATGTCATTATTTCATTTAATTATTTACTTATTTGGCTACATAGCTGTACATACAATATAGCTAATTATCTATCTATCCATTATCTATCTATTATCTATCCCTCTATCCATCCATCCATCTTTGCACATCTTTAACACACATAAAAAATCCCTTAATTTCTGTTTTCATGTGATTGTTTTCTGGTGTCACATGGACGGCACGCAGATGGAAGCAACGAACCAGGAAGTATGATGGCTTTGCACTCTGGGGTTATGTATGGTGTATGATGGCTTGGTACTCTGGAGTTATGTATGGTGTATGATGGCTTGGTACTCTGGGGTTATGTATGGTGTATGATGGCTTGGTACTATGGGGTTATGTATGGTGTATGATGGCTTGGTACTCTGGGCTTATGTATGGTGTATGATGGCTTGGTACTCTGGGGTTATGTATGGTGTATGATGGCTTGGTACTCTGGGGTTATGTATGGTGTATGATGGCTTGGTACTCTGGGGTTATGTATGGTGTATGATGGCTTTGCACTCTGGGGTTATGTATGGTGTATGATGGCTTTGCACTCTGGGGTTATGTATGGTGTATGATGGCTTTGCACTCTGGGGTTATGCATGGTGTATGATGGCTTTGCACTCTGGGGTTATGTATGGTGTATGATGGTTTTGCACTCTGGGGTTATGTATGGTGTATGATGGTTTTGCACTCTGGAGTTATGTATGGTGTATGATGGCTTTGCACTCTGGGGTTATGCATGGTGTATGATGGCTTTGTACTCTGGGGTTATGTATGGTGTATGATGGCTTTGTACTCTGGGGTTATGTATGGTGTATGATGGCTTTGTACTCTGGGGTTATGTATGGTGTATGATGGCTTTGTACTCTGGGGTTATGTATGGTGTATGATGGCTTTGTACTCTGGTGTTATGTATGGTGTATGATGGCTTTGGTACTCTGGGGTTATGTATGGTGTATGATGGCTTGGTACTCTGGGGTTATGTATGGTGTATGATGGCTTGGTACTCTGGGGTTATGTATGGTGTATGATGGCTTTGGTACTCTGGGGTTATGCATGGTGTATGATGGCTTGGTACTCTGGGGTTATGCATGGTGTATGATGGCTTGGTACTCTGGGGTTATGCATGGTGTATGATGGCTTGGTACTCTGGGGTTATGTATGGTGTATGATGGCTTGGTACTCTTGGGTTATGTATGGTGTATGATGGCTTTGGTACTCTGGGGTTATGTATGGTGTATGATGGCTTGGTACTCTGGGGTTATGTATGGTGTATGATGGCTTGGTACTCTGGGGTTATGTATGGTGTATGATGGCTTGGTACTCTGGGGTTATGTATGGTGTATGATGGCTTTGTACTCTGGGGTTATGTATGGTGTATGATGGCTTTGTACTCTGGGGTTATGTATGGTGTATGATGGCTTTGGTACTCTGGGGTTATGTATGGTGTATGATGGCTTGGTACTCTGGGGTTATGTATGGTGTATGATGGCTTGGTACTCTGGGGTTATGTATGGTGTATGATGGCTTGGTACTCTGGGATTATGTATGGTGTATGATGGCTTGGTACTCTGGGGTAATGTATGGTGTATGATGGCTTGGTACTCTGGGGTTATGTATGGTGTATGATGGCTTGGTACTCTGGGGTTATGTATGGTGTATGATGGCTTTGCACTCTGCGGTTATGTATGGTGTATGATGGCTTTGCACTCTGGGGTTATGTATGGTGTATGATGGCTTTGCACTCTGGGGTTATGTATGGTGTATGATGGCTTTGCACTCTGGGGTTATGTATGGTGTATGATGGCTTGGTACTCTGGGGTTATGTATGGTGTATGATGGCTTGGTACTCTGGGGTTATGTATGGTGTATGATGGCTTGGTACTCTGGGGTTATGTATGGTGTATGATGGCTTGGTACTCTGGGGTTATGTATGGTGTATGATGGCTTTGCACTCTGGGGTTATGTATGGCGTATGATGGCTTTGCACTCTGGGGTTATGTATGGCGTATGATGGCTTTGCACTCTGCGGTTATGTATGGCGTATGATGGCTTTGCACTCTGGGGTTATGTATGGTGTATGATGGCTTTGCACTCTGGGGTTATGTATGGTGTATGATGGCTTGGTACTCTGGGGTTATGTATGGTGTATGATGGCTTGGTACTCTGGGGTTATGTATGGTGTATGATGGCTTGGTACTCTGGGGTTATGTATGGTGTATGATGGCTTGGTACTCTGGGGTTATGTATGGTGTATGATGGCTTTGCACTCTGGGGTTATGTATGGCGTATGATGGCTTTGTACTCTGGGGTTATGTATGGTGTATGATGGCTTGGTACTCTGGGGTTATGTATGGTGTATGATGGCTTTGCACTCTGGGGTTATGTATGGTGTATGATGGCTTGGTACTCTGGGGTTATGTATGGTGTATGATGGCTTTGCACTCTGGGGTTATGTATGGTGTATGATGGCTGTGTATTGTGGGGTTATGTATGGTGTATGATGGCTTGGTACTCTGGGGTTATGTATGGTGTATGATGGCTTTGCACTCTGGGGTTATGTATGGTGTATGATGGCTTGGTACTCTGGGGTTATGTATGGTGTATGATGGCTTTGCACTCTGGGGTTATGTATGGTGTATGATGGCTTGGTACTCTGGGGTTATGTATGGTGTATGATGGCTTTGCACTCTGGGGTTATGTATGGTGTATGATGGCTTGGTACTCTGGGGTTATGTATGGTGTATGATGGCTTTGCACTCTGGGGTTATGTATGGTGTATGATGGCTTGGTACTCTGGGGTTATGTATGGTGTGTGATGGCTTGGTACTCTGGGGTTATGTATGGTGTGTGATGGCTTTGCACTCTGGGGTTATGCATGGTGTATGATGGCTTGGTACTCTGGGGTTATGTATGGTGTATGATGGCTTTGCACTCTGGGGTTATGCATGGTGTATGATGGCTTGGTACTCTGGGGTTATGTATGGTGTATGATGGCTTGGTACTCTGGGGTTATGTATGGTGTGTGATGGCTGTGTATTGTGGGGTTATGTATGGTGTATGATGGCTTGGTACTCTGGGGTTATGTATGGTGTATGATGGCTTTGCACTCTGGTGTTATGTATGGTGTATGATGGCTGTGTATTGTGGGGTTATGTATGGTGTATGATGGCTTGGTACTCTGGGGTTATGTATGGTGTATGATGGCTTGGTACTCTGGGGTTATGTATGGTGTATGATGGCTTTGCACTCTGGGGTTATGCATGGTGTATGATGGCTTGGTACTCTGGGGTTATGTATGGTGTATGATGGCTTTGTACTCTGGTGTTATGTATGGTGTATGATGGCTGTGTATTGTGGGGTTATGTATGGTGTATGATGGCTTGGTACTCTGGGGTTATGTATGGTGTATGATGGCTTTGCACTCTGGGGTTATGCATGGTGTATGATGGCTTGGTACTCTGGGGTTATGTATGGTGTATGATGGCTTGGTACTCTGGGGTTATGTATGGTGTGTGATGGCTGTGTATTGTGGGGTTATGTACAGTTGAAACCAGACGTTTACATACGGTACAGACCAAATGTTTGGAAATGTGGCGCCCCTGACCCGGTCAGGCACCACTGAGTACTGCACCCATGCTGGGACAGTGCTTCCAGGTAATCCTAAGGGCCAGAAAGAGGTGTGTACGCACAGACACTTAGCAACCAGTTCTCCCACACCATTAGATGGGACCCTTGGGCAGTCTCTAGAGGGGTCTGGCCTTCAATTCTTGTCAAGGGGTGAAGCGGAGGGGCTGGGAGCTAGAGTGCAGAGGCTGTCAGGAAAGGAGGAGGAGAGCCAGTCTGGTAGTGATGAGCGGCGGTCGCGAGGTGATATGTGCGCGGCCATTAGTCAGACCCTGCACGGGGTAGTAGCCGTTAGCGGGGGAGAACGGTCACCTGGTCAGTCAGTACGGAGTTGCCTGTGACTAGGCACGTACGGGGTACAGGTCCCTAGAGCAGACTCCAATTTAATGACCTGCTAAACCTGCTGGTGAGGGGAACTACAGATACCTCACCAACCTTACAGAGTCCGAGCCTCAGCGGCAACGCAGGGACCCATAAGGTGACAGCCTGAAGCCATCTCACTTGGTCCACGCTGCCGGCAAACGGGCCGAACACAGGGGAGAAAAGGCAGTAGCGACTCCCTGGATAGACCCCATGGTACTTCACGTCAGGGGGTTATCCGAACACAGAGTGCTAGGAAGGCGAGCTAACAGGTTACCCTCAGACTGGCCCGAAGGAACCCTGGTCCTACCTGGTTATTCACAGCGACGCCCGGGTCAGCTCACCGCAACAACACCTGAGTGAGTAAAAACCAGTTGAAAGACTTTTGGACTCAGCCTGTGTTATTCCTGGACCCGCTACTATACACACCCGAGCCCCTGGGGCCAGCCTCACTCACGGGAGGCTACATCACCTGGCTGCAGACCCCATCAGCCACAGATGCTCATAAAACCTGCAGCGGTGGTCATCCACCTCCCTGACCGCAAGCCGTGAGTGGCGTCACGACACATACAAAAAACTGACATCACCTGATTGCCATATCGAACAAGTCCTGTGGCGTCCCTGAACAGGATCATCACCCCTGGGCGTCACAGACACACCTTCTCATTCAAAGAGTTTTCCTTATTTTCATGACTCTGAAAATTGTAGATTCACATTGAAGGCATCAAACTATGAATTAGCACATGTGGAATGAAATAGTTCACAAAAAAGTGTGACACAACTGAAAATATGTCTTATATTCTAGGTTCTTCAGTCGCCGCCTTTTGCTTTGATTACTGCTTTGCACACTCTTGGCATTCTCTTGATGAGCTTCAAGACGTAGTCACTGGAAATGGTCTTCACTTCACAGGTGCGCCCTGTCAGGTTTAATAAGTGGGATTTCTTGCCTTATAAATGGGGTTGGGACCATCAGTTGTGTTGTGCAGAAGTCTGGTGGATACACAGCTGATAGTCCTACTGAATAGACTGTTAGCTGCTTTTTTCTTGCTATAATACAAATTCTAAGTAAAGAAAAACGAGTGGCCATCATTACTTTAAGAAATGAAGGTCAGTCAGTCCGAAAAATTGGGAAAACTTTGAAAGTGTCCCCAAGTGCAGTGGCAAAAACCATTAAATGCTACAAAGAAACTGGCCCACATGAGGACCGCCCCAGGAAAGGAAGACCAAGAGTCACCTCTGCTGCGGAGGATAAGTTTGTCCGAGTCACCAGCCTCAGAAATCGCAGGTTAACAGAAGCTCAGATTAGAGACCAGGTCAATGCCACACAGAGTTCTAGCAGCAGACACATCTCTAGAACAACTGTTAAGAGGAGACTTTGTGCAGCAGCCTTCATGGTAAAATAGCTGCTAGGAAACCACTGCTAAGGACAGGCAACAAGCAGAAGAGACTTGTTTGGGCTAAAGAACACAAGGAATGGACATTAGACCAGTGGAGATCTGTGCTTTGGTCTGATGAGTCCAAATTTGAGATCTTTGGATCCAGCCACCGTGTCTTTGTAGAAAAGGTGAACGGATGGACTCTACATGCCTGGTTCCCACCGTGAAGCATGGAGGAGGTGTGATGGTGTGGGGGTGCTTTGCTGGTGACACTGTTGGGGATTTATTCAAAATTGAAGGCATACAAAACCAGCATGGCTACCACAGCATCTTGCAGCAGCATGCTATTCCATCTGGTTTGCGCTTAGTTGGACCATCATTTATTTTTCAGCAGGACAATGACCCCAAACACACCTCCAGGCTGTGTAAGGGCTATTTGACTAAGAAGAAGAGTGATGGGGTGCTACACCAGATGACCTGGCCTCCACAGTCACCAGACCTGAACCCAATCGAGATGGTTTGGGGTGAGCTGGACCGCAGAGTGAAGGCAAAAGGGCCAACAAGTGCTAAGCATCTCTGGGAACTCCTTCAAGACTGTTGGAAGACCATTTCCGGTGACTACCTCTTGAAGCTCATCAAGAGAATGCCAAGAGTGTGCAAAGCAGTAATCAAAGCAAAAGGTGGCTACTGTGAAGAACCTAGAATATAAGACATATTTTCAGTTGTTTCACAATTTTTTATTAAGTATTTCCTTCCACATGTGATAATTCATAGTTTTGATGCCTTCAATGTGAATCTACAATTTTCAGAGTCCTGAAAATAAAGAAAATTCTTTGAATGAGAAGGTGTGTCCAAACTTTTGGTCTGTACTGTATACTATCTAGAAAGACACATCTGCAGGTTTTTCCCTTACTCTCTATAGACACATCTGCAGGTTTTTCCCTCTGCTCTATATAAAGACACATTTGCATGTTTTTCTCTCTGCTCTCTATACAGACACATCTGCAGGTTTTTCCCTCCGCTCTCTATACAGACACATTTGCAGGTTTTTCCCTCTGCTCTCTATACAGACACATCTGCAGGTTTTTCCCTCTGCTCTCTTTACAGACACATCTGCAGGTTTTTCCCTCCGCTCTCTATACAGACACATCTGCAGGTTTTTCCCTCCACTCTCTATAAAGACACATCTGCAGGTTTTTCCCTCCCCTCTCTATACAGACACATCTGCAGGTTTTTCCCTCCACTCTCTATAAAGACACATCTGCAGGTTTTTCCCTCCCTTCTCTATACAGACACATCTGCAGGTTTTTGTCACTAACTGACATGAAATCAGAATATACCTTTCCCATTTTAGGTCAATTAGGAACCAAAATTACTTTTATTTGCCAAATGCAGAATAATGAGAGAGAGAGAATGGTTTCAGGCAATTTTATTACTTTCTGCAAAGTCAAAAGTTTACATACACTAACGGGTACTTTGCACGCTGCGATATCGCAAGCCGATGCTAGCGATGCCGAGCGCGATAGTCCCCGCCCCCGTCGCAGGTGCGATATCTTGTGATAGCTGCAGTAGCAAACATTATCGCTACGGTAGCTTCACACGCACTTACCTTCCCTGCGACGTCGCTCTGGCCGGCGAACCGCCTCCTTATTAAGGGGGCGGGTCGTGCGGCGTCACAGCGACGTCACACAGCAGGCGGCCAATAGAAGCGGAGGGGCGGAGATGAGCGGGACGTAAACATCCCGCCCACCTCCTTCCTTCCTCACTGCCGATGGAGGCAGGTAGGAGATGTTCCTCGCTCCTGCGGCTTCATACACAGTGATGTGTGCTGCCGCAGGAACGAGGAACAACATCATACCTGTCGCTGCAGCAAAATTATGGAAATGACCGACACTACACAGATGCCGGATGTGCGTCACTTTCGATTTGACCCCGACGATATCGCAGTAGTGATGTCGCAACGTGCAAAGTACCCCTTAGAGTACTATGTCTTTAAACGATAAGGGACCGCCCATATGATGATATCATGTCTTTGGAAGCTTCTGATAGGTTTATTGCCAACATCTGAGTTAGAGACACACCTGTGGATGTATTGTAATGCACACCTGAAACACACGGCTTTGTTGTGTAGCATCATTGGAAAGTCAAAAGAAATCACCCAAGATCTCAGGAAGAAAATTGTGGACTTGCACAAGTCTGGTTAATCCTTGGATACAATTTCCAGTTACCTGAAGGTGTCTCGTTCATCTGTACAAACAATTATACACAAGTACAAACAAGATACAAATTTCCAGCCATCATACCGCTCAGGAAGGAGACGGGTTCTGTGTACCAGAGATGAACGTATTTTGGTCAGACATGTGCATAGCAACCCAAGAACAAAAGTAAGAGACCTTGTGAAGATGCTGGTGGAAGCTGGTAAGATTGTGTCATTATCCACAGTGAAACGAGTTCTGTATCAACATGGGCTGAAAGACCACTCTGCCAGGAAGAAGCGATTACTCCAAAAGAAAGAGAAAAAAAACAGATTAATGTTTGCAGATGCACACAAGAACAAAGATCTGAATTTTTGGAGACGTCCTGTGTCTGACGAAACTAAAATTGAACTGTTTGGCCATAATGACCATCGTTACATTTGGAGGAAAAAGGGAGAAGCTTTGAAGCCTAAGAACAGCATCCCAGCTCTGACACACGGGGGCGGCATCATCATGTTGTGGGTTGTTTTGCTGCAGGAGGGACTGGTGACTGCACAAAATAGATGCATCATGAGGAAAGAAGATTATGTGGCAATACTGAAGAACATCTCAAGACATCAGCCGGGAACTTAAAGCTTGGGCGGAAATGGGTCTTCCAAATGGACAATGCCCCGAAGCTACTGCCAAACTGGTTACAAAGTGGCTTATGGAGAACAAAGTCAATGTTTTGGAGTGGCCATCACAAAGCCCTGATCTCAATTATATTGAAACTATATGGGCAAAGCTGAGCAAGGCGACCTCCAACATTGGCTCAGCTACCCCAGATTTGTCAGGAGGATATGGCCCAAATTCCACCAACTATTGTGAGAAGCTTCTGGAAGGATCCAAAATGTTTCCCCCAAGTCACACAGTGTAAGGCTATGTGCGCACTAGAAATGTGAAGTTTCTCAAGAAAATTTCTTGAGAAACTTCTGGGAGTGAAAGATTTCCGGACCTCCGGAAAAAATCTGCACCAAATCCGCATGCGGATTTGCCGCGGATTAGCCGTGGAATAGCCGCGAATTTGCCGCGATTTTCCCGCGGGTGGTTCGCTGCGGATTTTGCAGGCTGTACTGCCGAAATCCGCAAGGTACCTGCGGAAAAGAATGGACATGCTCATTTTCTCAAGAAATTTTCTCGAGAAATTCTTCTCAAGGAAATTTCTTGAGAAAAATCTGCACAGTGCGCACAACTATTTTTTTTTCTCATAGAATTTGCTAGGAAATGTCTGCACAAAGATTGCAGACATTCCTCAAGAAATTTCCGCGGCAAATCCGCGGGTAAATCCGCGGGTAAAACGCACTAGTGCGCACAGAGCCTAAGGGCAATGCCACCAAATACTAATGACCTGGAGGAAACTTCACTGTGCAGAAAGGAAGAAAAATGCCTGAAAACTTTCTCTCTCTCATTATTTTGGCATTTGGCAAAAAGAAAGAATTTTGGTTCCTGATTGGCCTAAAATGTCAAAGGTTTATTCTGATTTCATGTCAGATAGTGAGAAAAACCTGCAGATGTGTCTGTATAGAGAGGGGAGGGAAAAACCTGCAGATGTGTCTGTATAGAGAGGGGAGGGAAAAACCTGCAGACGTGTCTGTATAGAGAGCGGAGGGAAAAACCTGCAGATGTGTCTGTATAGAGAGCGGAGGGAAAAACCTGCAGATGTGTCTTAATTGAGAGCGGATGGAAACTAAGGGTTTCAACTATATGGTGTATGATGGCTCTTCTATCATATGCAGTGATGTTTTTGACGATATTTATTTAGTATGTTGGGTGTTATTGACCCAGAATGCTACCTCAAATTATATAGTATAAAAACAATTTTTATTGAAATTCATTAAAACATTCAAATTCCACCTGTGAAAAAAATTATAACACATAAACATAATCCCAGGACCATGGGATCACGAGGGAGATTAGGGATATCCTAGGAGGGAAAGCCGCCAAGGAATGGGGGCACCTTTTTACCTTTAGGGTGTGTGTGACTTATGTTGCATCTCCATTGGCAGGTAGAGGACAGAGAGAGCGAGGGGCATTGAGATACTGAACCTTCCGCAGGATGCGATATTCCATGGAATAATTGTTTTGTTCCTCTGGGTGGGTATACTGGAGCTGTCCCATGCTCCTGGGATTTTGTTTGTGTCACTTTTTTTTTCTCACAGGTAGAATTTGAATGTTTTAATGAATTTCAATAAAAATTGTTTTTATACTATATAATTTGAGGTAGCATTCTGGGTCAAAATTTGATATACTACCTTTTGGAATAGGTTTCTAAGTGTTAAAGTATGCTGGGTGTTATGTAGTGAACCAGGCGCTATTTACTCAGGGGATTTCAGGAGGCATTTAGTCAGTATATTGGGAGGTATTTATTTAGTGTGTTGAGCAGTACTTAGTGTTTCGAGCAGTATAATTTCAGTCGGTGTTTCGTGTGGTATAATTGCAGTAAGTCTTTCGGGCAGTATAGTTTTCATCAGTTTTTAGGGTATTAGTAATTATTTTGAACAGTATAATTTCAGTCAGTATTTCGGTCATTAGTCAATGTTTCGGGAGGTATTATTTTCATCAGTGTTTTGGATGGTATAATTTCAGTTTTTTTAGTCCGTGTTTCAGACAGTATAATTTCAGTTATTGTTTTGGGCGGTACAATTTAAGTCCGTGTTTCAGGTGGTAAATTACAGTACTTCGGGTGTGGTTATTTCAGTGTTTCAGTCAGTGTTTCGGGTGGTATAATTCCAGTGTTTCGGGTGGTATAATTCCAGTGTTTTGGGCGGTGTAATTCCAGTGTTTTGGGCGGTGTAATTCCAGTGTTTCGGGTGGTATAATTCCAGTGTTTTGGGCGGTGTAATTCCAGTGTTTTGGGTGGTATAATTCCAGTGTTTTGGGTGGTATAATTCCAGTGTTTCGGGTGGTATAATTCCAGTGTTTTGGGCGGTGTAATTCCAGTGTTTTGGGTGGTATAATTCCAGTGTTTCGGGTGGTATAATTCCAGTGTTTTGGGCGGTATAATTCCAGTGTTTTGGGTGGTGTAATTCCAGTGTTTCGGGTGGTATAATTCCAGTGTTTCGGGTGGTATAATTCCAGTGTTTTGGGTGGTATAATTCCAGTGTTTTGGGCGGTGTAATTCCAGTGTTTTGGGTGGTATAATTCCAGTGTTTTGGGCGGTATAATTCCAGTGTTTTGGGTGGTGTAATTCCAGTGTTTCGGGTGGTATAATTCCAGTGTTTCGGGTGGTATAATTCCAGTGTTTTGGGCGGTGTAATTCCAGTGTTTTGGGTGGTATAATTCCAGTGTTTTGGGTGGTGTAATTCCAGTGTTTCAGGTGGTATAATTCCAGTGTTTTGGGTGGTATAATTCCAGTGTTTTGGGTGGTGTAATTCCAATGTTTCAGGTGGGGTAGTCCAGTGTTTTGAGCGGTGTAATTCCAGTGTTTTGGAAGGTATAGGTCCAGTATTTCAGTCAGTGTTTTGGGTGGTATAATTCCAGTGTTTTGGGCGGTATACTTCCAGTGTTTTGGGCGGTGTAATTCCAGTGTTTCAGGCAGGGCTGTGGAGTCGGTAAGCCAAACCTTCGACTCCGACTCCGACTCCGACTCCTCAAATTCTCTTGCACCGACTCCGACTCCGGCTCCGACTCCGGCTCCGACTCCGACTCCTACATATATTGCTTATAGTTAGGTGAAAAATTTATTGTAGTACATGAATATGTGTATGTGAACATCAGACATTTAATAATTTTTATGATACAATAATCAAGATATTTGGATAGAACATAAAATATATTTATTGGAATACAACTTTAGAACACAAAAAACTGTAATAAATTGTAAATATGTAATACACTATGTAATATACAGTAGATTACATATATATCTTGTGTGTGTGTATATACACTGTATATATATATATATATATATTATATATATATTACATATTTACAATTTATTAGTTTTTTTGTGTTCTAAAGTTGTATTCCAATAAATATTTTATGTTCTATCCAAATATCTTGATTATTGTATCATAAAAACAATTAAATGTCTGATGTTCACATTGTACTACAATAAATTTTTCACTTAAATATAAGCATTATACTAAATGTTGTTATTTAGTAAAATATTCAGCACATTCTGCATTGCACTCCTGTCCCCAATTTATTATATATTTTAGGAGTCGGAGTCGGTGCATTTTATACCGACTCCGACTCCGACTCCACCAAAATGAGCTCCGACTCCGACTCCGACTCCACGACTCCGACTCCGACTCCACAGCCCTTTCAGGTGGGGTAATTCCAGTGTTTTTGGTGGGGTAATTCCAGTGTTTCAGGTGGGATAATTCCAGTGTTTTGGCAGTGTAATTCCAGTGTTTTGGGCTGTGTAATTCCAGTGTTTCAGGTGGGGTAATTGCAGTGTTTTGGGCGGTGTAATTCCAGTGTTTCAGGTGGGGTAATTCCAGTGTTTTTGGTGGTGTAATTCCAGTGTTTCAGGTGGGGTAATTCCAGTGTTTTTGGCGGTGTAATTCCAGTGTTTTGGGCTGTGTAATTCCAGTGTTTCAGGTGGGGTAATTCCAGTGTTTTTGGCGGTGTAATTCCAGTGTTTTGGGCGGTGTAATTCCAGTGTTTTCGGGTGGGGTAATTCCAGTGTTTTGAGGAGTATTTCAGACGGTGTAATTAAAGTGTTTTGAGCAGTGTAATTCCAGTGTCTCTTGTTCAGTATTTCGGACCGCGTTATTCCATTGTTTCAGGCAGTGTAATTCCAGTGTTTCAAGCAGTATGATTCCAGTGTTACCGGGCTGTGTTATTTCAGTCTTTCAGTCAGTGTTTCGGGAGGTGTAATTCCAGTGTTTCAGGCAAAGTTATTTCAGTGTTTCAGTCAGTGTTTAATTCCAATGTTTCGGGTGGTGTATTTCAGGCAGTGTTTTGGGTGGTACAATTCAAGTGTTTCGGGAGGTGTAATTCTAGTGTTTCAGTCGGTGTTTTGGGTGGTGTCATTCCAGTTTCTTGAGCAGTGTTATTTCAGTCAGTGTTTTGGGCGGTATAATGCCAGTGTTTCAGTCAGTGTCTCTGCCAGTGTTTCAGGCAGTGTTATTTCAGTGTTTTGGGCGGTGTAATCTCATTCTCCTGGGCAGTGTTTCAGGCATTGTTATTTCATTGTTTCGGGTGGTGTTATTTCAGTCTTACAGTCAATGTTTCGGGTGGTGTAATTCCAGTGTCTCGGGTAGTGCCTCATACGATATAATTCCAGTATTTCGGGTGGGATTATTTCAGTGTTTGCGTTAGTGTTCTGGGCGGTGTAATTCCAGTGTTTACGGTGGTGTAATTTTAGTCAGTGTTTCGGGTGATATAATTACAGTGTTTCGGGCGGTGTAGTTCGTGTCTGGGGCAGTGTAATTCCAGTGTTTCAGTCAGTGTTTCGGGCGGTGTAGTTCGTGTCTGGGGCAGTGTAATTCCAGTGTTTCAGTCAGTGTTTCGGGCGGTGTAGTTCGTGTCTGGGGCAGTGTAATTCCAGTGTTTCAGTCAGTGTTGGTTTATAAGCATGGTTGCTTCTTTTAAGTAAATTATGTCTCCGTGGAGTCTATAGACTGACATTAGTGAAACGCTCTCTGATGTATATGGTTTTATCCTAATGTATGTATTAGGGTATCTTTATGATTTTTTATGATTCCTGAAATGTGGGCATTATTATTCTTCCAGATACAAATGGTCTCATGCGTCTGACGTTCTTCTCAGATATTATTTAAATACATCAATTAGGTAAAATGATTTATTATAATAAGCCATAAATTACTTGATAGTTATTAATATGAAATATGAATGAATATTGGTACTGATTTTCTCTTGTTATACTTTGTTTTGTTATATGAATTTCAGTTGTGAAGAAGGCAGTAGCCGAAACGTTACTTATATCTGAACTATCAATTTATTAAAATAAATATAATTGATACATCATTGTGTGCCGGAGTCTCTTCTATATATTATTTCAGTCACTGTCCTGGGCAGTGTTATTTCAGTCAGTGTCCTGGGCGGTGTTATTTCAGTCACTGTCCTGGGCGGTGTTATTTCAGTCACTGTCCTGGGCAGTGTTATTTCAGTCACTGTCCTGGGCAGTGTTATTTCAGTCACTGTCCTGGGCGGTGTTATTTCAGTCACTGTCCTGGGCAGTGTTATTTCAGTCACTGTCCTGGGCAGTGTTATTTCAGTCAGTGTCCTGGGCGGTGTTATTTCAGTCACTGTCCTGGGCGGTGTTATTTCAGTCACTGTCCTGGGCAGTGTTATTTCAGTCAGCGTCCTGGGCGGTGTTATTTCAGTCACTGTCCTGGGCGGTGTTATTTCAGTCACTGTCCTGGGTAGTGTTATTTCAGTCACTGTCCTAGGCGGTGTTATTTCAGTCACTGTCCTGGGCGGTGTTATTTCAGTCACTGTCCCGGGTAGTGTTATTTCAGTCACTGTCCTAGGCGGTGTTATTTCAGTCACTGTCCTGGGCGGTGTTATTTCAGTCACTGTCCTGGGCAGTGTTATTTCAGTCACTGTCCTGGGCGGTGTTATTTCAGTCACTGTCCTGGGCGGTGTTATTTCAGTCACTGTCCTGGGTAGTGTTATTTCAGTCACTGTCCTGGGCGGTGTTATTTCAGTCAGTGTCCTGGGCAGTGTTATTTCAGTCACTGTCCTGGGCGGTGTTATTTCAGTCACTGTCCTGGGCGGTGTTATTTCAGTCACTGTCCTGGGCGGTGTTATTTCAGTCACTGTCCTGCGCAGTGTTATTTCAGTCAGTGTCCCGGGCAGTGTTATTTCAGTCACTGTCCTGGGCAGTGTTATTTCAGTCAGTGTCCCGGGCGGTGTTATTTCAGTCACTGTCCCGGGCAGTGTTATTTCAGTCAGTGTCCTGGGCAGTGTTATTTCAGTCACTGTCCTGTGCAGTGTTATTTCAGTCAGTGTCCCGGGTAGTGTTATTTCAGTCACTGTCCTGGGCAGTGTTATTTCAGTCACTGTCCTGTGCAGTGTTATTTCAGTCACTGTCCCGGGTTGTGTTATTTCAGTCACTGTCCCGGGCAGTGTTATTTCAGTCAGTGTCCTGTGCAGTGTTATTTCAGTCAGTGTCCCGGGTAGTGTTATTTCAGTCACTGTCCTGGGCAGTGTTATTTCAGTCACTGTCCTGGGCAGTGTTATTTCAGTCACTGTCCTGGGCAGTGTTATTTCAGTCAGTGTCCTGGGCAGTGTTATTTCAGTCACGTCACTGTCCTGGGCGGTGTTATTTCAGTCAGTGTCCTGGGCAGTGTTATTTCAGTCACTGTCCTGGGCAGTGTTATTTCAGTCACTGTCCTGGGCAGTGTTATTTCAGTCACTGTCCCGGGCGGTGTTATTTCAGTCACTGTCCTGTGCAGTGTTATTTCAGTCACTGTCCTTGGCAGTGTTATTTCAGTCACTGTCCTGTGCAGTGTTATTTCAGTCACTGACCTGGGCAGTGTTATTTCAGTCAGTGTCCTGGGCAGTGTTATTTCAGTCACTGTCCTGGGCAGTGTTATTTCAGTCACTGTCCTGTGCAGTGTTATTTCAGTCAGTGTCCCGGGCAGTGTTATTTCAGTCACTGTCCTGGGCAGTGTTATTTCAGTCAGTGTCCCGGGCAGTGTTATTTCAGTCACTGTCCTGGGCAGTGTTATTTCAGTCAGTGTCCTGGGCAGTGTTATTTCAGTCAGTGTCCTGGGCAGTGTTATTTCAGTCACTGTCCTGGGCAGTGTTATTTCAGTCACTGTCCTGTGCAGTGTTATTTCAGTCACTGTTCCGGGCAGTGTTATTTCAGTCACTGTCCTGGGCAGTGTTATTTCAGTCACTGTCCTGGGCAGTGTTATTTCAGTCACTGTCCTGTGCAGTGTTATTTCAGTCAGTGTCCTGGGCAGTGTTATTTCAGTCAGTGTCCTGGGCAGTGTTATTTCAGTCAGTGTCCTGGGCAGTGTTATTTCAGTCACTGTCCTGTGCAGTGTTATTTCAGTCACTGTCCTGTGCAGTGTTATTTCAGTCAGTGTCCTGGGCAGTGTTATTTCAGTCAGTGTCCTGGGCAGTGTTATTTCAGTCAGTGTCCTGGGCAGTGTTATTTCAGTCACTGTCCTGGGCAGTGTTATTTCAGTCACTGTCCTGTGCAGTGTTATTTCAGTCACTGTCCCGGGTAGTGTTATTTCAGTCACTGTCCTGGGCAGTGTTATTTCAGTCACTGTCCTGGGCAGTGTTATTTCAGTCACTGTCCTGTGCAGTGTTATTTCAGTCACTGTCCTGGGCAGTGTTATTTCAGTCACTGTCCGGGGCGGTGTTATTTCAGTCACTGTCTTGGGCAGTGTTATTTCAGTCACTGTCCCGGGTAGTGTTATTTCAGTCACTGTCCTGGGCGGTGTTATTTCAGTCACTGTCCTGGGCAGTGTTATTTCAGTCACTGTCCTGGGCAGTGTTATTTCAGTCACTGTCCTGGGCGGTGTTATTTCAGTCACTGTCCTGGGCAGTGTTATTTCAGTCACTGTCCTGGGCAGTGTTATTTCAGTCACTGTCCTGGGCAGTGTTATTTCAGTCACTGTCCTGTGCAGTGTTATTTCAGTCACTGTCCTGTGCAGTGTTATTTCAGTCAGTGTCCCGGGTAGTGTTATTTCAGTCACTGTCCTGGGCAGTGTTATTTCAGTCACTGTCCTGTGCAGTGTTATTTCAGTCACTGTCCCGGGCAGTGTTATTTCAGTCAGTGTCCTGGGCAGTGTTATTTCAGTCAGTGTCCTGGGCAGTGTTATTTCAGTCAGTGTCCCGGGCAGTGTTATGTCAGTCACTGTCCTGGGCAGTGTTATTTCAGTCAGTGTCCCGGGCAGTGTTATTTCAGTCACTGTCCGGGGCAGTGTTATTTCAGTCACTGTCTTGGGCGGTGTTATTTCAGTCACTGTCCTGGGCGGTGTTATTTCAGTCACTGTCCTGGGCAGTGTTATTTCAGTCACTGTCCTGGGCAGTGTTATTTCAGTCACTGTCCTGTGCAGTGTTATTTCAGTCACTGTCCTGGGCAGTGTTATTTCAGTCACTGTCCTGGGCAGTGTTATTTCAGTCAGTGTCCTGGGCAGTGTTATTTCAGTCAGTGTCCCGGGCAGTGTTATTTCAGTCACTGTCCTGTGCAGTGTTATTTCAGTCAGTGTCCTGTGCAGTGTTATTTCAGTCACTGTTCCGGGCAGTGTTATTTCAGTCAGTGTCCCGGGCGGTGTTATTTCAGTCACTGTCCTGGGCAGTGTTATTTCAGTCAGTGTCCTGGGCAGTGTTATTTCAGTCACTGTCCTGGGTAGTGTTATTTCAGTCAGTGTCCTGTTCAGTGTTATTTCAGTCACTGTCCGGGGCGGTGTTATTTCAGTCAGTGTCCTGGGCAGTGTTATTTCAGTCACTGTCCTGGGCAGTGTTATTTCAGTCACTGTCCTGTGCAGTGTTATTTCAGTCACTGTCCTGGGCAGTGTTATTTCAGTCACTGTCCTGTGCAGTGTTATTTCAGTCAGTGTCCTGTGCAGTGTTATTTCAGTCACTGTCCGGGGCGGTGTTATTTCAGTCAGTGTCCTGGGCAGTGTTATTTCAGTCACTGTCCTGGGCAGTGTTATTTCAGTCACTGTCCTGTGCAGAGTTATTTCAGTCACTGTCCTGGGCAGTGTTATTTCAGTCAGTGTCCCGGGCAGTGTTATTTCAGTCAGTGTCCCGGGCAGTGTTATTTCAGTCAGTGTCCTGTGCAGTGTTATTTCAGTCACTGTTCCGGGCAGTGTTATTTCAGTCAGTGTCTCGGGCGGTGTTATTTCAGTCACTGTCCTGGGCAGTGTTATTTCAGTCACTGTCCGGGGCAGTGTTATTTCAGTCACTGTCCCGGGTTGTGTTATTTCAGTCAGTGTCCCGGGCGGTGTTATTTCAGTCACTGTCCTGGGCGGTGTTATTTCAGTCAGTGTCCTGGGCAGTGTTATTTCAGTCACTGTCCTGGGTAGTGTTATTTCAGTCAGTGTCCTGTGCAGTGTTATTTCAGTCACTGTCCGGGGCGGTGTTATTTCAGTCAGTGTCCTGGGCAGTGTTATTTCAGTCACTGTCCTGGGCAGTGTTATTTCAGTCACTGTCCTGGGCAGTGTTATTTCAGTCACTGTCCTGTGCAGTGTTATTTCAGTCACTGTCCTGGGCAGTGTTATTTCAGTCACTGTCCTGTGCAGAGTTATTTCAGTCACTGTCCTGGGCAGTGTTATTTCAGTCAGTGTCCCGGGCAGTGTTATTTCAGTCAGTGTCCCGGGCAGTGTTATTTCAGTCAGTGTCCTGTGCAGTGTTATTTCAGTCACTGATCCGGGCAGTGTTATTTCAGTCACTGTCCTGGGCAGTGTTATTTCAGTCACTGTCCTGTGCAGTGTTATTTCAGTCACTGTCCTGTGCAGTGTTATTTCAGTCACTGTCCTGTGCAGTGTTATTTCAGTCAGTGTCCTGTGCAGTGTTATTTCAGTCACTGTCCGGGGCGGTGTTATTTCAGTCAGTGTCCTGGGCAGTGTTATTTCAGTCACTGTCCTGGGCAGTGTTATTTCAGTCACTGTCCTGTGCAGAGTTATTTCAGTCACTGTCCTGGGCAGTGTTATTTCAGTCAGTGTCCCGGGCAGTGTTATTTCAGTCAGTGTCCCGGGCAGTGTTATTTCAGTCAGTGTCCTGTGCAGTGTTATTTCAGTCACTGTTCCGGGCAGTGTTATTTCAGTCAGTGTCTCGGGCGGTGTTATTTCAGTCACTGTCCTGGGCAGTGTTATTTCAGTCACTGTCCGGGGCAGTGTTATTTCAGTCACTGTCCCGGGTTGTGTTATTTCAGTCAGTGTCCCGGGCGGTGTTATTTCAGTCACTGTCCTGGGCGGTGTTATTTCAGTCAGTGTCCTGGGCAGTGTTATTTCAGTCACTGTCCTGGGTAGTGTTATTTCAGTCAGTGTCCTGTGCAGTGTTATTTCAGTCACTGTCCGGGGCGGTGTTATTTCAGTCAGTGTCCTGGGCAGTGTTATTTCAGTCACTGTCCTGGGCAGTGTTATTTCAGTCACTGTCCTGTGCAGTGTTATTTCAGTCACTGTCCTGGGCAGTGTTATTTCAGTCACTGTCCTGTGCAGAGTTATTTCAGTCACTGTCCTGGGCAGTGTTATTTCAGTCAGTGTCCCGGGCAGTGTTATTTCAGTCAGTGTCCCGGGCAGTGTTATTTCAGTCAGTGTCCTGTGCAGTGTTATTTCAGTCACTGATCCGGGCAGTGTTATTTCAGTCAGTGTCCCGGGCGGTGTTATTTCAGTCACTGTCCTGGGCAGTGTTATTTCAGTCAGTGTCCTGGGCAGTGTTATTTCAGTCAGTGTCCCGGGCAGTGTTATTTCAGTCACTGTCCTGGGCAGTTTTATTTCAGTCACTGTCCGGGGCAGTGTTATTTCAGTCACTGTCCCGGGTTGTGTTATTTCAGTCAGTGTCCCGGGCGGTGTTATTTCAGTCACTGTTTTGGGCGGTGTTATTTCAGTCAGTGTCCTGGGCAGTGTTATTTCAGTCACTGTCCTGGGTAGTGTTATTTCAGTCAGTGTCCTGTGCAGTGTTATTTCAGTCACTGTCCGGGGCGGTGTTATTTCAGTCAGTGTCCTGGGCAGTGTTATTTCAGTCACTGTCCTGGGCAGTGTTATTTCAGTCACTGTCCTGTGCAGTGTTATTTCAGTCACTGTCCCGAGTAGTGTTATTTCAGTCACTGTCCCGGGTAGTGTTATTTCAGTCACTGTCCGGGGCGGTGTTATTTCAGTCAGTATCCTGGGCAGTGTTATTTCAGTCACTGTCCTGTGCAGTGTTATTTCAGTCACTGTCCTGGGCAGTGTTATTTCAGTCACTGTCCTGTGCAGTGTTATTTCAGTCACTGTCCTGGGCAGTGTTATTTCAGTCACTGTCCTGGGCGGTGTTATTTCAGTCACTGTCCCGGGTAGTGTTATTTCAGTCAGTGTCCCGGGCAGTGTTATTTCAGCCTCTGTCCTGGGCAGTGTTATTTCAGTCAGTGTCCCGGGTAGTGTTATTTCAGTCAGTGTCCCGGGCAGTGTTATTTCAGTCAGTGTCTGGGCAGTGTTATTTCCGTCACTGTCCGGGGCAGTGTTATTTCAGTCAGTGTCCCGGGCAGTGTTATTTCAGTCACTGTCCCGGGCAGTGTTATTTCAGTCACTGTCCCGGGCAGTGTTATTTCAGTCACTGTCCCGGGCAGTGTTATTTCAGTCACTGTCCTGGGAAGTGTTATTTCAGTCACTGTCCTGGGAAGTGTTATGTCAGTCACTGTCCTGGGCAGTGTTATGTCAGTCACTGTCCTGGGTAGTGTTATTTCAGTCAGTGTCCTGGGCAGTGTTATTTCAGTCACTGTCCTGTGCAGTGTTATTTCAGTCACTGTCCCGGGTAGTGTTATTTCAGTCACTGTCCCGGGTAGTGTTATTTCAGTCACTGTCCGGGGCGGTGTTATTTCAGTCAGTGTCCTAGGCAGTGTTATTTCAGTCACTTTCCTGCGCAGTGTTATTTCAGTCACTGTCCTGGGAAGTGTTATTTCAGTCACTGTCCTGTGCAGTGTTATTTCAGTCACTGTCCTGTGCAGTGTTATTTCAGTCAGTGTCCTGTGCAGTGTTATTTCAGTCACTGTCCGGGGCGGTGTTATTTCAGTCAGTGTCCTGGGCAGTGTTATTTCAGTCACTGTCCTGGGCAGTGTTATTTCAGTCACTGTCCTGTGCAGAGTTATTTCAGTCACTGTCCTGGGCAGTGTTATTTCAGTCAGTGTCCCGGGCAGTGTTATTTCAGTCAGTGTCCCGGGCAGTGTTATTTCAGTCAGTGTCCTGTGCAGTGTTATTTCAGTCACTGTTCCGGGCAGTGTTATTTCAGTCAGTGTCTCGGGCGGTGTTATTTCAGTCACTGTCCTGGGCAGTGTTATTTCAGTCACTGTCCGGGGCAGTGTTATTTCAGTCACTGTCCCGGGTTGTGTTATTTCAGTCAGTGTCCCGGGCGGTGTTATTTCAGTCACTGTCCTGGGCGGTGTTATTTCAGTCAGTGTCCTGGGCAGTGTTATTTCAGTCACTGTCCTGGGTAGTGTTATTTCAGTCAGTGTCCTGTGCAGTGTTATTTCAGTCACTGTCCGGGGCGGTGTTATTTCAGTCAGTGTCCTGGGCAGTGTTATTTCAGTCACTGTCCTGGGCAGTGTTATTTCAGTCACTGTCCTGTGCAGTGTTATTTCAGTCACTGTCCTGGGCAGTGTTATTTCAGTCACTGTCCTGTGCAGAGTTATTTCAGTCACTGTCCTGGGCAGTGTTATTTCAGTCAGTGTCCCGGGCAGTGTTATTTCAGTCAGTGTCCCGGGCAGTGTTATTTCAGTCAGTGTCCTGTGCAGTGTTATTTCAGTCACTGATCCGGGCAGTGTTATTTCAGTCAGTGTCCCGGGCGGTGTTATTTCAGTCACTGTCCTGGGCAGTGTTATTTCAGTCAGTGTCCTGGGCAGTGTTATTTCAGTCAGTGTCCCGGGCAGTGTTATTTCAGTCACTGTCCTGGGCAGTTTTATTTCAGTCACTGTCCGGGGCAGTGTTATTTCAGTCACTGTCCCGGGTTGTGTTATTTCAGTCAGTGTCCCGGGCGGTGTTATTTCAGTCACTGTTTTGGGCGGTGTTATTTCAGTCAGTGTCCTGGGCAGTGTTATTTCAGTCACTGTCCTGGGTAGTGTTATTTCAGTCAGTGTCCTGTGCAGTGTTATTTCAGTCACTGTCCGGGGCGGTGTTATTTCAGTCAGTGTCCTGGGCAGTGTTATTTCAGTCACTGTCCTGGGCAGTGTTATTTCAGTCACTGTCCTGTGCAGTGTTATTTCAGTCACTGTCCCGAGTAGTGTTATTTCAGTCACTGTCCCGGGTAGTGTTATTTCAGTCACTGTCCGGGGCGGTGTTATTTCAGTCAGTATCCTGGGCAGTGTTATTTCAGTCACTGTCCTGTGCAGTGTTATTTCAGTCACTGTCCTGGGCAGTGTTATTTCAGTCACTGTCCTGTGCAGTGTTATTTCAGTCACTGTCCTGGGCAGTGTTATTTCAGTCACTGTCCTGGGCGGTGTTATTTCAGTCACTGTCCCGGGTAGTGTTATTTCAGTCAGTGTCCCGGGCAGTGTTATTTCAGCCTCTGTCCTGGGCAGTGTTATTTCAGTCAGTGTCCCGGGTAGTGTTATTTCAGTCAGTGTCCCGGGCAGTGTTATTTCAGTCAGTGTCTGGGCAGTGTTATTTCCGTCACTGTCCGGGGCAGTGTTATTTCAGTCAGTGTCCCGGGCAGTGTTATTTCAGTCACTGTCCCGGGCAGTGTTATTTCAGTCACTGTCCCGGGCAGTGTTATTTCAGTCACTGTCCCGGGCAGTGTTATTTCAGTCACTGTCCTGGGAAGTGTTATTTCAGTCACTGTCCTGGGAAGTGTTATGTCAGTCACTGTCCTGGGCAGTGTTATGTCAGTCACTGTCCTGGGTAGTGTTATTTCAGTCAGTGTCCTGGGCAGTGTTATTTCAGTCACTGTCCTGTGCAGTGTTATTTCAGTCACTGTCCCGGGTAGTGTTATTTCAGTCACTGTCCCGGGTAGTGTTATTTCAGTCACTGTCCGGGGCGGTGTTATTTCAGTCAGTGTCCTAGGCAGTGTTATTTCAGTCACTTTCCTGCGCAGTGTTATTTCAGTCACTGTCCTGGGAAGTGTTATGTCAGTCACTGTCCTGGGCAGTGTTATTTCAGTTAGCGTCCTGGGCAGTGTTATTTCAGTCACTGTCCGGGGCAGTGTTATTTCAGTCAGTGTCCTGGGCAGTGTTATTTCAGTCACTTTCCTGCGCAGTGTTATTTCAGTCACTGTCCTGGGAAGTGTTATGTCAGTCACTGTCCTGGGCAGTGTTATTTCAGTCAGCGTCCTGGGCAGTGTTATTTCAGTCACTGTCCTGGGCAGTGTTATTTCAGTCACTGTCCTGGGCAGTGTTATTTCAGTCACTGTCCCGGGTAGTGTTATTTCAGTCACTGTCCCGGGCAGTGTTATTTCAGTCACTGTCCTGGGCAGTGTTATTTCAGTCAGTGTCCCGGGCAGTGTTATTTCAGTCACTGTCCTGGGTAGTGTTATTTCAGTCACTGTCCTGGGCAGTGTTATTTCAGTCACTGTCCTGGGCGGTGTTATTTCAGTCACTGTCCCGGGCAGTGTTATTTCAGTCACTGTCCTGGGCGGTGTTATTTCAGTCACTGTCCCGGGTAGTGTTATTTCAGTCACTGTCCTGGGCAGTGTTATTTCAGTCACTGTCCTGGGCAGTGTTATTTCAGTCAGTGTCCCGGGTAGTGTTATTTCAGTCACTGTCCCGGGTAATGTTATTTCAGTCACTGTCCCGGGCAGTGTTATTTCAGTCACTGTCCTGGGCAGTGTTATTTCAGTCACTGTCCTGGGCAGTGTTATTTCAGTCACTGTCCTGGGCAGTGTTATTTCAGTCACTGTCCCGGGCAGTGTTATTTCAGTCACTGTCCCGGGCAGTGTTATTTCAGTCACTGTCCCGGGCAGTGTTATTTCAGTCACTGTCCTGTGCAGTGTTATTTCAGTCACTGTCCCGGGCAGTGTTATTTCAGTCACTGTCCTGTGCAGTGTTATTTCAGTCACTGTCCCGGGCAGTGTTATTTCAGTCACTGTCCTGGGCGGTGTTATTTCAGTCACTGTCCTGTGCGGTGTTATTTCAGTCACTGTCCTGTGCAGTGTTATTTCAGTCACTGTCTTGGGCAGTGTTATTTCAGTCACTGTCCTGGGCAGTGTTATTTCAGTCACTGTCCTGTGCAGTGTTATTTCAGTCACTGTCCTGGGCAGTGTTATGTCAGTCACTGTCCTGGGTAGTGTTATTTCAGTCAGTGTCCTGGGCAGTGTTATTTCAGTCACTGTCCTGTGCAGTGTTATTTCAGTCACTGTCCCGGGTAGTGTTATTTCAGTCACTGTCCCGGGTAGTGTTATTTCAGTCACTGTCCGGGGCGGTGTTATTTCAGTCAGTTTCCTGGGCAGTGTTATTTCAGTCACTGTCCTGGGAAGTGTTATGTCAGTCACTGTCCTGGGCAGTGTTATTTCAGTCAGCGTCCTGGGCAGTGTTATTTCAGTCACTGTCCGGGGCAGTGTTATTTCAGTCAGTGTCCCGGGCAGTGTTATTTCAGTCACTGTCCTGGGCAGTGTTATTTCAGTCACTGTCCTGGGCAGTGTTATTTCAGTCACTGTCCCGGGTAGTGTTATTTCAGTCACTGTCCCGGGCAGTGTTATTTCAGTCACTGTCCTGGGCAGTGTTATTTCAGTCAGTGTCCCGGGCAGTGTTATTTCAGTCACTGTCCTGGGTAGTGTTATTTCAGTCACTGTCCTGGGCAGTGTTATTTCAGTCACTGTCCCGGGTAGTGTTATTTCAGTCACTGTCCTGGGCAGTGTTATTTCAGTCACTGTCCTGGGCAGTGTTATTTCAGTCAGTGTCCCGGGTAGTGTTATTTCAGTCACTGTCCCGGGTAGTGTTATTTCAGTCACTGTCCCGGGCAGTGTTATTTCAGTCAGTGTCCTGGGCAGTGTTATTTCAGTCATTGTCCTGGGCAGTGTTATTTCAGTCACTGTCCTGTGCAGTGTTATTTCAGTCACTGTCCTGTGCAGTGTTATTTCAGTCACTGTCCTGGGCAGTGTTATTTCAGTCACTGTCCTGGGCAGTGTTATTTCAGTCACTGTCCTGGGCAGTGTTATTTCAGTCACTGTCCTGGGCAGTGTTATTTCAGTCACTGTCCTGGGCAGTGTTATTTCAGTCACTGTCCTGGGCAGTGTTATTTCAGTCACTGTCCCGGGCAGTGTTATTTCAGTCACTGTCCCGGGCAGTGTTATTTCAGTCACTGTCCCGGGCAGTGTTATTTCAGTCACTGTCCTGTGCAGTGTTATTTCAGTCACTGTCCCGGGCAGTGTTATTTCAGTCACTGTCCTGTGCAGTGTTATTTCAGTCACTGTCCCGGGCAGTGTTATTTCAGTCACTGTCCTGGGCGGTGTTATTTCAGTCACTGTCCTGTGCGGTGTTATTTCAGTCACTGTCCTGTGCAGTGTTATTTCAGTCACTGTCTTGGGCAGTGTTATTTCAGTCACTGTCTTGGTCAGTGTTATTTCAGTCACTGTCCCGGGTAGTGTTATTTCAGTCACTGTCCCGGGTAGTGTTATTTCAGTCACTGTCCCGGGTAGTGTTATTTCAGTCACTGTCCCGGGCAGTGTTATTTCAGTCAGTGTCCTGGGCAGTGTTATTTCAGTCACTGTCCTGGGCAGTGTTATTTCAGTCACTGTCCTGTGCAGTGTTATTTCAGTCACTGTCCTGTGCAGTGTTATTTCAGTCTCTGTCCTGGGCAGTGTTATTTCAGTCACTGTCCTGTGCAGTGTTATTTCAGTCACTGTCCTGGGCAGTGTTATTTCAGTCACTGTCCTGGGCAGTGTTATTTCAGTCACTGTCCTGGGCAGTGTTATTTCAGTCACTGTCCCGGGCAGTGTTATTTCAGTCAGTGTCCCGGGCAGTGTTATTTCAGTCACTGTCCCGGGCAGTGTTATTTCAGTCACTGTCCCGGGCAGTGTTATTTCAGTCACTGTCCTGTGCAGTGTTATTTCAGTCACTGTCCTGGGCAGTGTTATTTCAGTCACTGTCCTGTGCAGTGTTATTTCAGTCACTGTCCCGGGCAGTGTTATTTCAGTCACTGTCTTGGGCAGTGTTATTTCAGTCACTGTCCTGTGCAGTGTTATTTCAGTCACTGTCCCGGGCAGTGTTATTTCAGTCACTGTCCTGTGCAGTGTTATTTCAGTCACTGTCCTGGGCAGTGTTATTTCAGTCACTGTCCCGGGCAGTGTTATTTCAGTCACTGTTCCGGGCAGTGTTATTTCAGTCAGTGTCCCGGGCAGTGTTATTTCAGTCACTGTCCTGGGCAGTGTTATTTCAGTCACTGTCCTGTGCAGTGTTATTTCAGTCACTGTCCCGGGTAGTGTTATTTCAGTCACTGTCCTGGGCAGTGTTATTTCAGTCACTGTCCTGGGCAGTGTTATTTCAGTCACTGTCCTGTGCAGTGTTATTTCAGTCACTGTCCTGGGCAGTGTTATTTCAGTCACTGTCCTGTGCAGTGTTATTTCAGTCACTGTCCCGGGTAGTGTTATTTCAGTCACTGTTCCGGGCAGTGTTATTTCAGTCATTGTCCCGGGCAGTGTTATTTCAGTCACTGTCCCGGGTAGTGTTATTTCAGTCACTGTCCTGTGCAGTGTTATTTCAGTCACTGTCCTGTGCAGTGTTATTTCAGTCACTGTCCCGGGTAGTGTTATTTCAGTCACTGTTCCGGGCAGTGTTATTTCAGTCATTGTCCCGGGCAGTGTTATTTCAGTCAGTGTCCCGGGCAGTGTTATTTCAGTCACTGTCCCGGGTAGTGTTATTTCAGTCACTGTCCTGTGCAGTGTTATTTCAGTCACTGTCCTGTGCGGTGTTATTTCAGTCACTGTCCCGGGCGGTGTTATTTCAGTCACTGTCCCGGGCGGTGTTATTTCAGTCACTGTCCCGGGCAGAGTTATTTCAGTCACTGTCCCGGGCAGTGTTATTTCAGTCACTGTCCCGGGTAGTGTTATTTCAGTCACTGTCCTGTGCAGTGTTATTTCAGTCACTGTCCCGGGCAGTGTTATTTCAGTCACTGTCCTGGGCAGTGTTATTTCAGTCACTGTCCCGGGCAGTGTTATTTCAGTCACTGTCCCGGGCAGTGTTATTTCAGTCACTGTCCTGGGCAGTGTTATTTCAGTCACTGTCCCGGGCAGTGTTATTTCAGTCACTGTCCCGGGCAGAGTTATTTCAGTCACTGTCCTGGGCAGTGTTATTTCAGTCACTGTCCCGGGTAGTGTTATTTCAGTCACTGTCCCGGGCAGTGTTATTTCAGTCACTGTCCTGTGCAGTGTTATTTCAGTTACTGTCCCGGGTAGTGTTATTTCAGTCACTGTCCCGGGCAGTGTTATTTCAGTCACTGTCCCGGGCGGTGTTATTTCAGTCACTGTCCCGGGCGGTGTTATTTCAGTCACTGTCCCGGGCGGTGTTATTTCAGTCACTGTCCTGGGCGGTGTTATTTCAGTCACTGTCCCGGGTAGTGTTATTTCAGTCACTGTCCCGGGCAGTGTTATTTCAGTCAGTGTCCTGTGCAGTGTTATTTCAGTCACTGTCCCGGGCAGTGTTATTTCAGTCACTGTCCTGTGCAGTGTTATTTCAGTCACTGTCCTGTGCAGTGTTATTTCAGTCATTGTCCCGGGCAGTGTTATTTCAGTCAGTGTCCCGGGCAGTGTTATTTCAGTCAGTGTCCCGGGCAGTGTTATTTCAGTCACTGTCCTGTGCAGTGTTATTTCAGTCACTGTTCCGGGCAGTGTTATTTCAGTCACTGTCCTGTGCAGTGTTATTTCAGTCAGTGTCCCGGGTAGTGTTATTTCAGTCACTGTCCCGGCAGTGTTATTTCAGTCACTGTCCCGGGTAGTGTTATTTCAGTCACTGTCCTGGGCAGTGTTATTTCAGTCACTGTCCTGGGCAGTGTTATTTCAGTCACTGTCCTGTGCAGTGTTATTTCAGTCACTGTCCTGGGCAGTGTTATTTCAGTCACTGTCCTGTGCAGTGTTATTTCAGTCACTGTCCCGGGTAGTGTTATTTCAGTCACTGTTCCGGGCAGTGTTATTTCAGTCATTGTCCCGGGCAGTGTTATTTCAGTCACTGTCCCGGGTAGTGTTATTTCAGTCACTGTCCTGTGCAGTGTTATTTCAGTCACTGTCCTGTGCAGTGTTATTTCAGTCACTGTCCCGGGTAGTGTTATTTCAGTCACTGTTCCGGGCAGTGTTATTTCAGTCATTGTCCCGGGCAGTGTTATTTCAGTCAGTGTCCCGGGCAGTGTTATTTCAGTCACTGTCCCGGGTAGTGTTATTTCAGTCACTGTCCTGTGCAGTGTTATTTCAGTCACTGTCCTGTGCGGTGTTATTTCAGTCACTGTCCCGGGCGGTGTTATTTCAGTCACTGTCCCGGGCGGTGTTATTTCAGTCACTGTCCCGGGCAGAGTTATTTCAGTCACTGTCCCGGGCAGTGTTATTTCAGTCACTGTCCCGGGTAGTGTTATTTCAGTCACTGTCCTGTGCAGTGTTATTTCAGTCACTGTCCCGGGCAGTGTTATTTCAGTCACTGTCCTGGGCAGTGTTATTTCAGTCACTGTCCCGGGCAGTGTTATTTCAGTCACTGTCCCGGGCAGTGTTATTTCAGTCACTGTCCTGGGCAGTGTTATTTCAGTCACTGTCCCGGGCAGTGTTATTTCAGTCACTGTCCCGGGCAGAGTTATTTCAGTCACTGTCCTGGGCAGTGTTATTTCAGTCACTGTCCCGGGTAGTGTTATTTCAGTCACTGTCCCGGGCAGTGTTATTTCAGTCACTGTCCTGTGCAGTGTTATTTCAGTTACTGTCCCGGGTAGTGTTATTTCAGTCACTGTCCCGGGCAGTGTTATTTCAGTCACTGTCCCGGGCGGTGTTATTTCAGTCACTGTCCCGGGCGGTGTTATTTCAGTCACTGTCCTGGGCGGTGTTATTTCAGTCACTGTCCCGGGTAGTGTTATTTCAGTCACTGTCCCGGGCAGTGTTATTTCAGTCAGTGTCCTGTGCAGTGTTATTTCAGTCACTGTCCCGGGCAGTGTTATTTCAGTCACTGTCCTGTGCAGTGTTATTTCAGTCACTGTCCTGTGCAGTGTTATTTCAGTCATTGTCCCGGGCAGTGTTATTTCAGTCAGTGTCCCGGGCAGTGTTATTTCAGTCAGTGTCCCGGGCAGTGTTATTTCAGTCAGTGTCCCGGGTAGTGTTATTTCAGTCACTGTCCTGTGCAGTGTTATTTCAGTCACTGTCCTGTGCAGTGTTATTTCAGTCACTGTTCCGGGCAGTGTTATTTCAGTCACTGTCCTGTGCAGTGTTATTTCAGTCACTGTCCCGGGTAGTGTTATTTCAGTCACTGTCCCGGGCAGTGTTATTTCAGTCACTGTCCCGGGCGGTGTTATTTCAGTCACTGTCCCGGGCGGTGTTATTTCAGTCACTGTCCCGGGCAGGGTTATTTCAGTCACTGTCCTGTGCAGTGTTATTTCAGTCACCGTCCTGGGCAGTGTTATTTCAGTCACTGTCCCGGGCAGAGTTATTTCAGTCACTGTCCCGGGCAGTGTTATTTCAGTCACTGTCCTGGGCAGTGTTATTTCAGTCACTGTCCTGGGCAGTGTTATTTCAGTCAGTGTCCCGGGTAGTGTTATTTCAGTCACTGTCCCGGGCAGTGTTATTTCAGTCACTGTCCCGGGCAGTGTTATTTCAGTCACTGTCCCGGGCAGTGTTATTTCAGTCACTGTCCCGGGCAGTGTCAATGTCTGATCTAGTCTGTCAGCCACCATTTCTCTGACTCGCCCTCGTTTCCATGGCTGTCTGCACTTATCTTGTTGGCATGGTAGCGCGCCATGCCGTGACGTCACAGCCGCCTCCCCTCGGGATAGCTGTGTGCGCCAGTCCGGCTACAAATAATGAGAGAAAAGTGGCCTGTACCATTCATGTAGTGGGGTGAATAAGCAGTACGTATTACCATTCAGAGGGGCCTCAGAAGATGAGCCGCTTTGCTTAGTTAATGAAAAGACGGCCATAGAGAAATGAAAGTAAAATTAGTCCGTGTTATTGGCCCTCAGTCCTTGCAGACTCCCCCTTCTTTTGTTCAATCGATGGTATTGCCCGAGCAGCTTCCGGTGCGCTCTTGGCGTTTCCGGTTTTTGTGCGGGTGAGAGGCACTGAGGCTGGAACCACTGGGCCCGGAAAGTGAGGGAGGAAATTACGACATCCGGGGTACTGGGGCTGCACAGTGACGAGGGGCCGGGGGCATGCTCGGCCTGTAGACTGCTGCCCGCTTCCTCCTCTAATGGCCGCGGACCAGGACAAGCTGGAAGGTCTCACACTCCGGGCCGCAGAGCCAAAGCCGGTAAGACCGGGGCAGCGAGGATTAGTGAGGATGTGTAGAAGAGGGGCAAAAGATGGGGGAGGGGGGAATGTGTGGAGGAGGGGCAAAAGATAAGGTGGAAGAAGGGCAGAAGATGAGGGAGGAGCAAAAGATAGGGGGGATGTGTGGAGGAGGGGCTGAAGATGGGGGGACGTCTGCAAGTGCGGCAGAATATGGGGGGGATGTGTGGGGAAGGAGCAAAAGATAGGGGGAGACTTATGCAGGAGGATCAGAAGACGTAGGGGGACGTGTGGCGGAAGGCTGGCAGATGGGGGGGATACGTGGAGGAGGGTCGGAAGACGTGGGGGGGATGTGTGGGGAAGGGGTGATGGGGGGAGCGTGTGGAGGAGTGGCAGAAGATAAGAGGGAGCGTGTGACAGAGGGCTGGTAGAAATAGGGACGTGCGGAAGAGGGGCCAAAGACTGGGACGAGTGGAGGACTAGTGGTAGATAGGGGGGGACATGCGGAGGGGTGTCACAAGACGGAGGGTCGCAAGATGATGTGGGGAAGCGTGGAGGAGAGGGTCGCGAGACGAGGTGGGGAAGCGTGGAGGAGTGGGTCGCCAGACGAGGTGGGGACGCGTAAGGTGGGAGGGGGGTCGCCAGGGGGGGTCGCCAGACGAGGTGGGGACGCGTAAGGAGGGAGGGGAGGGGTCGCCAGACGAGGTGGGGTCGCGTAAGGAGGCAGGGGGGGGTCGCCAGATGAGGTGGGACGCGTAAGACGGGAGGGGGGGTCGCCAGACGAGGTGGGGACGCGTAAGGAGGGAGGGGTCGCCAGACGAGGTGGAGACGCGTAAGGAGGGAGGGGGGGGTCGCCAGACGAGGTGGGGACGCCGTAAGGAGGGAGGGGTCGCCAGACGAGGTGGAGACGCGTAAGGAGGGAGGTGGGATCGCCAGACGAGGTGGGGTCGCGTAAGGAGGTGGGGGGGGTCTCCAGACGAGGTGGGGACGCGTAATTAGGGGGGGGTCGCCAGACGAGGTGGGGACGCGTAAGGAGGGGTGGGGGGTTGCTAGACGAGGCTGGGACGCGTAAGGAGGGAGGGGTCGCCAGACGAGGTGGGGACGCATAAGGAGGGAGGGGTCGCCAGACGAGGTGGAGACGCGTAAGGAGGGAGGGGGGGGTCGCCAGACGAGGTGGGGACGCGTAAGGAGGGAGGGGTCGCCAGACGAGGTGGAGACGCGTAAGGAGGGAGGTGGGATCGCCAGACGAGGTGGGGACGCGTAAGGAGGTGGGGGGGGTCTCCAGACGAGGTGGGGACGCGTAATTAGGGGGGGGGGGTCGCCAGACGAGGTGGGGACGCGTAAGGAGGGGTGGGGGGTTGCTAGACGAGGCTGGGACACGTAAGGAGGGAGGGGTCGCCAGACGAGGTGGGGACGCGTAAGGAGGGAGGGGGGATCGCCAGACGAGGTGGGGACGCGTAAAGAGGGGGGGGGGTCGCCAGACGAGGTGGGGACGTGTAAGGGGGGGGTGTCTCCAGATGAGGTGGGGACGCGTAATTAGGGGGGGGGGTCGCCAGACGAGGCGGGGACGCATAAGGAGGGGTGGGGGGTTGCTAGACGAGGCGGGGACGCGTAAGGAGGGAGGGGTCGCCAGACGAGGTGGGGACACGTAAGGAGGGAGGGGGATCGCCAGACGAGGTGGGGACGCGTAAGGGGGGGGTGCCTCCAGACGAGGTGGGGACGCGTAAGGGGGGGGCTCGCCAGACGGACG